>NW_014543991.1:21119-24390 GCF_000741045.1 Vigna radiata var. radiata | reverse complement strand
CAAAGAATAAGGTCAAACTCGAAATTTGACCCTTAAGTACCTAAAAAGTCAACTTCTTGCTCTTATCGAGGACAACTTTGAGACCACTACAGCAGTCCATGGTTGGGGTTTTGGCCTCACCACCAACGTAAGGAACATAGCTAGCCAGCCCTATAAGTTTGTCTACACACTCTTCTCTGTCTTTGCCTAAATCTGAGTTACCAAACCCAACCATTGTTTGAGCTTATTTTCAAACTACAAAAGACCAGAATTGAGAGTAGAGTAAGGATGAGTTCCACTACACAACACCCCAAACCATTGTTAGTAATTTTCTTCTGAAATTCTCTCCTATTTATTTTTAGCTCTATATACCCCTGAAACATATTCCTATATATACAATATATTAAAGGACAAAACATTAGAAACTCTAAGATAATAAAAATATTAAAACATTAGAAGTTATAAGAAATTTGAAGCGTTATTAATTAGTGAAAGAAACGCAGCTAGTTTTTTCTGCCCCTGAAGGACATTTCATCAATCAAAGTACGCAGCTAGTTATTCCTTTGAAAAATGGATTCATGTTACCGAAACAACTCTTTGTTTCTTCAACTAAAATGCTTACTTTTCAATCCTTTTCCATTAGTGTTTTGGAGCCTCCAGAATTGTAGCTAAAGTAGAATGATAAGCCTTCCAATGAACAATTGTTCAAAAGAATTACTCTAGCCTAGTAACCAAGAAAACCATCAAGAGACGAAGCACCCTTCCATTCTAATTATACAATAATCATAATTAAGAATAGAAACAAGATTCAAATTCTTATCTATCATATCCAAGGCTATCAAATAGAGATTAATTGTGATTGCAAAGCTGATTTTAGAACTGTAAGTTATAATTTGTATAAAATTTCAATATTTAAAGAAAAAATATAACTTCAAATATACAATACATATGAAATAAAGTAGCTTGACTTGGAGAATGTTCTCACATTGTTTTGATGTGACACCAAAATGAAGCATTTTTCTCTCATCTTTCATGCATTCTGTTATATATTTGTGCACTTGATTTCTTTCTTTACATTGAACCCGCTATGGCTTAGCAATTTCATGCACAAAAAGAGTTACAAAATTAGGCTTGATGGATNTGTTCCACCCAACATGTTCCACACTCTCCCCAATCTCCAACAATTTTATATTTGCCCTAAATCAAGTCTCAGGTTCAATCCCACCTTCCATTTCAAATGCATTTACCCTTTCACTACTTGAGATAGGTGCAAATCAATTCACAGGACAAGTTCCAGCTCTGGAAAAGCTACAAGATCTTTTTTATCTAGGTTTGTCTCAAAACAATCTTGGTGACAATTCAACTAATGATTTGATGTTTCTAAAATCAATGACAAATAGTAGTTACAACATCTTTTTTATATGGCTTAGTNAATTNTTTTTCTTTTTTATNTGACAAGAAANAAGTTAGAAGGAAATATACCTTCAAGGATAGGAAACTGCCAAAAGTTACAACATCTTGGTCTTTCACAAAACAACTTTACAGGAGTGTTGTTTTGTGAAACTAATGTGAAACAAACATACAAATAGACTTTAAGTATAGGAAAAATCAATTTCTTAAATGGCAATGTTAAGAGTATGATGTAAATCTATGTCCACAATGGTATGTGATTAGTACAAAATTTACAAGTTTTAGTCTCACTAGTTACGTATAAACAGTAACAAAGGCAAAGCTTTTCACACATAACTTGTGCTAGATTGACATTTGTGCTCTCTCCATTAATGAAGGAAATAGAAAGAAAGATTAAACACCAAAAGCTTGAATTTATCAATTGAAAGTCATTCATTCTGGGAACAACCAGAATACCAAGACAAAGAATATCAATAAATTACACACATTTGAGCAGAATTCTGAGTAAGAAAAAATAATAAAAATGGTATAAACTAAACCCATTGCTGCTTTGTTGCCTCCATTCTCTGAAACAAACCATCAATCTCTTCTTGCATTCTCTTTTTCATTTTATAGTAATCAAAATAGGAATTTTCCAAGACTTTGAGTTCATCCATTTTCGTCCTCTATGTTTGAGAATCTTTTGTCTGGTCACATTCCTAAAACTATTGGAGAATGCATAACATTGGAGTACTTCTATTTGAAAGGAAATTCTTTACAGGGAAGCATGCCATCCTCTTTGGCATGACTTAAAGGTCTTCAACGTTTAGACCTATCACGAGGGTCAATCCCTACTGATTTTCAGAACATTTCTTTCTTAGAATATTTCAATATCCTTCAACAAGTTGGAAGTACTTTGAATTTCGTGAACAGCAAAGGAGTCCTTTGGATGTACTCGTATTTTATTAAGAGTAATTGCATGATTTTTGTTTTCTTTTTACTTTACATTTATACACGTGAGCCCCTCTGTTTTATTCATCTCTCTAAGTTGCTGCTAAATAATAACTCACCCAGAAAAACACAATGTTTAATTTGATTATCTGGTTGTAGGAAGTTACCCTGTGCAGTACAAAATAGAGTCATCCACAAAGGTCACCCGTCCATCTTCTTGAGGGCTCTCTATCCGATCAAAAGGTAAGTCAAACAAGTTATTATTTTAAGGTTTTGGATTGTAAGAAAACTTAACAAGAGGTTGAAGTAAGAGTACCTTGTTCTAAGTCGTATGTTTGCAAATATATTGTGTTGCAGAAATTTGCTATCAAACGTGCAGTCCACCAACCTTTGGTCTCCTGATTGTGATTGTGGAGCTGCTTCTTGACCAAATCTGGTTTGTCAGTACATATTTAAATAATTATTGTGATTGTGATTGTGATTGTGTATATTTATTGTGTACTAGACTATTTGAACTAAGCTTACTTTGAAATGATTAGATGACTTGTTTTTAGATGCTTTATTTTATCATGAAACTGAACAAGACATAGGTGGAGATATGTAGACTAAGAATATATAGTACATAGCATGACCTTTGTTGCATGCCTATAAATAATACACATGACCCTTGTTGCATGACTATTAGAGTAGTCAATGTGTAAGTACTCTATAAAAGAGGACTTCACTACAGTAATAAATAATACATATGACCCTTGTTCATTGCCTATTATAGTAGTCAATGTGTAAGTACTCTATACAAGAGGACTTCACTAGAGTAATAATACTCTGCATGACCTTTGTTGCATGCCTATGACAGTAGTATTCAAATTTCCTTCCATGTTCGACTTAAGTAGTAATAGGTTTATTACTTATGNCACATGGAGTATTGCTGTTTTGGCTAAGTTGTTTGTTT
>NW_014543991.1:17376-19399 GCF_000741045.1 Vigna radiata var. radiata | reverse complement strand
TAGGCTTAATCCATCTCAAGTTTGGAGAAGAGTTAAACATTTTCCAAAAGTCAATGAAAGTGGTATCAATAGGATTGAAGGGTTCGGGGAGTGGCATAATTGGACCAAGAGAAGCATTTTTTGGGATCTTCCGTATTGGAAGGATAACTTGCTGAGACATAACCTGGATGTCATGCATATAGAAAAGAATTTCTTTGACAACATCTTTAACACAGTCATGATGAGCCTCAAGCTTATGCTACCGACATATACAACAAGCAGCCACAGCAGAAAAATCAGAGGAAACATGAACAGAAAGAGGCATTCGCCCGACCACCTTCCAAATCTTGTACTTCTTCTGAGCCAACATTGAATGAGTTGTGAGGGAAAATAGCCAGGCATGCCATTGAGGAACAATCTCATGTTTTAGAGGGACCTCCATTCTAGACTGTTCAGCTTCTAGATGATGTTGGTGCCATCCACATAGGAGATGGGGAGCAGAGTCATGAGCTAACTATTGTGCCACCTACTTTCCTACCCTCCTATGTACCTACTCTTGCACCTGAGGAGACTGATGAAGAATTGGAAGACCAGGCAGATATGAGCAACATTTTTGAGATAGGTAGACCTGCTTCACCTTTCACCACTCTACCAATCTTCAGGGAAGTGGAGGTAAACATACCTTTGATTGATTCTGTTGTTGATGATTATGTTGATGATAGGTATGTTGATGATTATATTGTTGATGAGCATGCTTTTAATTCTCCCTCCTTGCATGATGAGAACCACCTTTTGCTATCACATCTAAATGTTTGTTCTCCATGCACTGAACATGAATCTAACCATGCTGTTGATATTGTTTTTACATTTGAGATTGATTCATGTTCTGAGGGTATATCTGAGGTTCATCCTCTTACACTGGGATTGGGTGTTATACCTTTGCATATTATTTCTTTGGAACCACATTGCACTAACCATGTTGCAGGAGGTACACATGCATTTGATCAACACACACCCATGGTGAAAGAAAAAGGTGCCAACAGTTTGAAGATTAATCGGCACCAGCTGAACCTGCTGATCAACAGTCAATTCTTCTTAGATCCAGCCGTGGAGGACATCTCCCTGCTTGATCAAATCTGGAGACTGAAGCAATTCCTCCTCAAGACTTTTTTGTTGGATCCGGTGGTGGAAGAGATTTCCCTGAAAGTCCAAAATTGGTAATTGCCACCATGATCAGGGGAGTTTTCTTCTTTCCCTTCTCCCCCTTTTCCCACTTGAATTGCACTTGTCCTTGATCTGTTGACTATTATGATTGCTGATCTTATTGTTTGTGACACACTTAGGACATTGTGTCGTTTAAGTGTGGTCTATTAAGGGAGGTTGTTTCTTTGTTTATGTTTCGATTTTTAGGTAGTTTGTTGTGTCTTGTGTACAGTTTTGCATGCTTTTCGTGAATTCTGGACTGTGATTAGGTTGCTAGTTTCCCTTCACTGCATTGATACTCTATTTTGCGGAACTCCTTGCTTTTCTTTGCTTGGAATTGATTGTGACTGTATTACTTGTGTGAGATTTGAGCCATTTGATGATCTTTCTTGTGTGTGATATGTCTTTGGATTGCTTGCACATTTGCCTTGGCTTGACTCTGTTGACAATTCTTGATTCATGCGCATGTTTGAAAATGATAAAGACATTTTGTTGATTGAGCTTCTCTACCCAGATAGCCTACCCTGTTATGATCTCTTTGTTAGCCCATTTGAGCCTATATTTCCCTCATTTCTTTGTTTTGAAGCTCATACAATAGCCTAAGTGAAAAACCATGATCACCTGAACCTTAGGAATTTTGGAGCTTTGGAATTGTTTTGGGAATAAGTGTGGTCTCTTGGGAAATTCTGATGAATTGGCTAGTTGGTTCTTCTTCTTGTTTGTTTTTGTATATATGTTGTGTTATCTTGTCTCTTAGAGTTGTTTTCTGAGAAGAGATATACATATATATATATATATATATATATATATATATATATATATATATATATATATATATATA
>NW_014543991.1:2703-14324 GCF_000741045.1 Vigna radiata var. radiata | reverse complement strand
TACTATACTGCATTCTTTATGCACATCAAATTTGTATGGGTTGCGACAACCAATCAAATTTTGGCACCGTTGCCAGGGACCAACGGTTCGGTTTTAGGTCTTTTGTTGTGTTAGTGTGTGTTGTGTCTTGTCTTGTGTTGTGAGTGTGATGTTTTGTTTTGTGTGTTCGTCATTGTGTGTTGCATTTAGAAAGCTTTAGTTGCATACTTTCAGTGCATTCTTCTTTTCCCCCTTCTTTCCCATGTCTACCTGTTTTGGCTATGTGGATACTTTCTGCCTGTGCCTCTGATATTGGTTCTCATGCATATTCTGCTGATTTTTATGTTGAGAACAATATGAATCATCCTTCCATTCTTGAGAGTGCTCTTTGGGAGTCGATTCCTTTTGATGAGGTTGATGTTCATTGCGTTCTCATCTCTAGACTTATAGATTTGTTGCCTAGATTTCATGGGTTTGTAGGTGAATGCCCACATGGACATTTGGAGGAGTTCTAGACCATTTTCTCTTCGAAGAAACCTCTTCATGTCCCTGATGATCACACGTTTTTAAGGGCATTTTCGCATTCATTAGAAGAAGAAACATGCGAGTGGCTTATTCATCTTCCACTAGAATTCAGGGCCAATTGGGAAGATCTTAAGCATTTGTTTTTGGATAGATTCTCCCCTACTCAGCATCATTTTGATTCATATAGCAACGATCCTGGGTGGAATGATCCTAACCTGGGATGGTATGGTACTTCATAGCTTCAATATTAAGAACAACCATCTCAGAATACTTTTATGCCTCCACCAGTTCAGCAATACCAAAGTCAGCAGTATGATGCTCCTGCCCAAATAGTTCCTCAACCTTCTGCTTCTAAGCCTACATTGAATGAGTTATTGGAGCAGATGACTATTCAAAACATTCAGTTCCAGTCTCAAATTTCAGAGGAATCATCATTCCAAACGGTTCAGCTTCCAGATGATGTTGGTGTGATCCACATAGGAGATGGGGAGTGTTACGCCCCAGCAACTTACAGGGACTGCTGACTGCCCCCACACATCAACACGAGGCTTTCCAGTGTGCTTTGTCCTCACTCGCACACTTTCCGAGAAAACTTCCCGGAAGGTCTCCCATCCCAAAATTACTCCAGGCTAAGCACGCTTAACCATGGAGTTCTTAAGGGTTAGGCTACCGAAAAGTAAATGCATTTTTTGTGATATGGGTAGCCAAATCAATTCCTTTAAGATATCCTTCAACTGTATAGTCCTATACCTATAAAGTCTCCAGATCCCTCTCATTCCGGTGTATGATCGATTCGTCCATGTGGCCCTTCCACTCGAAGCCTGCCAGGAGCCGCTCCTTGTTTGTGCTCCCTGCACCATGCCTCTTGCACCAGCAATCACTCCCTGCCATCGTCAGTGCCCGGGTGTCACATGCCCACCAGCTTCCGTCTGGTTCGTCCTCGAACCACACCGTACTGGGAGAGGCTAGGCTCTAATACCATTTGTAACGCCCCGACAACTTACAGGGACTGTTGACTGCCCCCACACATCACCACGAGACTTTCTTGTGTGCTTTGTCCTCACTCCCTAAGGTTTAAGTGTGGTCTATTAGGGTAGACTCTGATTTTTCTTTCTTAGTTTATGTTTTCTGCGTTAAATTTTTTTTTCTAGGTAGTTTTTGTTGTGTCTTGTGTACAGTTTTGCATGTTTCTCTTGGGTTCTGGACTTTGTTTAGGTTGTAGATGTGTCTTTCACTTCATTGATACTCTGATTTGTTTGAAATCCTTGCTTTTCTCTGATTGGAAGATGATTATGACGTTTTAGAGGTTGATTTGATTGTGACAAAAATACCTTGTGTGAGATTTGAGCCACATAATATTCTTTCTTGTGTGTGATATGTCTCTTGATTGCTTGCACATATGCCTTGGCCTGACTCTTGTTGATGATTCTTGATTGATATGCATGTTTGAAAGTGATAAAGGCAGTTTTGTTGTCGAGCCTCTCTAGCCAAATGAGCCTACCCTGTGTTTTATCCTTTGATAGCCCCTTTGAGCCTATGCTTTTCCCATTTCTTTGTTTTGAAGCTTATATACTAGCCCTAAGTGAAAAACCATGTTTACATTAACCTTAGGGAATTTTGGAGCTTTGGAATTGTTTTGGGAATAAGTGTGGTCTCTTGGGAGATTCAGATGAGTTGCTAGTTGGTTCCTCTTCTTGTTTTGTTTTGTAAGTATGTTGTGTATCTTGTCTCTTAGAGTTGTGTTCTGAAAAGAGAGAAAAGAAAAGAGACAAGATGAAAAAAGAAAAGAAAAAAAATACAGAAAAATGAGAAAAATTAAAAAAAAAATTGTTGTGTGAAAAATGGTGTCAAGAAGAGGATTGAATTGAGGGTTTTGGGTGTGATTTGACTATGTTTTCACTTTTTCCCCATTGCTCCTCTATTCCTTTTGGTTTGTAACTTCTTATCCATATTTATCCTCCCTTGTCCTTGGCCCCATTGCATCCGTAAATGACCATTTGATTTGAACATGCATATGTTTTGAGTGTTGATATTAGAGGCTTGCCAAGACTGTTTGATGCTTGCTTTCTTGAGTGCATTGAGTTGACATTGTTTACCTTAGACACTTGAGAGAAACACTGATAATGTCTATCTGTGAGGTTTTGTTGCTTTTGATTCACCTCTTGAACTGATTTATTATTTTGCCATGCTTGGGATTGCTTGGATGATTTCTCTGAGTATCTCTTTTCTCTGATTCTGTGTGGATACTGTCTACTACTTTTCCTTGTCCAGATTTCTTGGGGACTGTAATTCTGTCTGCTGAGTTTGTGACAATTCCCTGATGTCCGTTGAACTGTTCCCTATTTTGCGTCTTGATTTTGCCCAAGAGTGCAAAAGACTAAGTGTGGTCTATTTTGATGAGTCGATATTTTATTGATTTCACTTAGCTTATTGTACCAAATTTAATCAGGGAATTGTGTTTATTTGTCCGGTATTTTCTCGTTTTTCCTAATTATGCTTAATTTGATTGGAAATTTTAATTTAAGTAATTTGAATTTCCTGAGCTAATTATTTGCATTATTATTTTCAAGGAAAATTTTGGACAAACAATTTGAAGCATTGGGAAGGAGACAAAATAAATTCAAGACTCTCAAATTAGACATTTTAAATTTTTTTTACATTGTAATTTAATTGTTAAAACTTTTTAGACAAACTCTTTGCATCATGGGCCATTTTGGCAAAAACTATGAGGGCCCAAACTTTGAGGTACACTTGGCACCTAACCCTAGGATTTTAGGGTGGACCCCACCCTAATTTTTGGTGACTCATGGCCTTACTTTAAGCTAGCAGCCGTCACCCATTTTTTGGGGACATTCTCTCGGTGGCTGTCACTTTGTTTGGCTGCGAACATTTATTGGAGGAGCTTTTCTTTCTTTGAAGCATGTTTCTACTGTTGGATTTTGGTTAATATATATTTCAGCAATTTTTATTTTTTTTTCTTCTTTCTTTGAAGCAACGTTAATGTTCACGCATCTAGCATAGGATTTCATTTTATTTATTTTTGGTGATGCCTAAGTGTTGATTCATCATGGTGGCAGCAGGATTTTATTGGAAAAGCCCATTCTTAATTTTGTTTTGTTGTTGCCCTTTTCATTCGGTTTTGTGTTTTTTTTTATTGAAGCTTTAGTAACGGGAAATAGATTTTTCGTAGTATAATGATTTCAATTTGAGCGATGCAGCAGCTTACTCATATTTTCATTACATGGCTTTGGAGAAAAAAAAGAGGGGCGCTTATTCATTTTTCATGACGGCACGGTAATCATTTTTAAATTGAGTATTCAAATTGGATGGATTTTGGTGAGCACATGGGCATAGAAAGCTAGTTGGTACGGTTCATGATGAAATTTTAGAAGCACATTTCATTTCTTTGTCACTCTAGGAATTAGGAATGTCATTTCGTTTTGCAGCAAGGTGTGTAGCAACTTTGCTCTTTTAATTGGAGAATGAAGAGGTGATTAGATAGGAGTAGGTGAGGGTGTACGGTGGTAGCTTTTGAGAGAGGAATTTTTATTCATGGCATGAAGGAATGTGTCCAGCGGTGATGTTAAGAAAATTTAATTTTTAATTTTGGTTTTCAATTGGAGAATGCATATGTGACTTCTAGGGAATAGGCATTAGGTTGCTACGTTTAGTTTTCTTTTGATAAAAAAAATGAAGATAACAAAGGAAGAAAGGGGAATTGAACGTTGGAAGTGCAGCTTCCGGTTTTTTGGGTATATTTAGGAGCACTTTCTTTTATTCTAGTGATGTGCGGTGTTGATATTGGCAGAGCAAGTTTATATTTCATTTAGCAACATTTTCCCATCCAATGGAAAGTGGAAGCATCAATGATGCGTTAGTTTCATCTAGAGAGAAGAAATACATGCCAATTTATTTTGCTTCGAAGCTACAGCCGAAAGGTTTCTTTACTTTTTTTTGGGCATTTGCAATTTTAATTTATTTGGAAAGTGCATAGGTAACGTGAATTGCTAGAAGAAAATTATGTTGCTTATTTATTTTTCTTCTAAATATTTTGCATTGCATTTTGAGTTGTTTTTCATCTTTTTAATCTAGTGTTGCATTTTAAATAATTTTAACTGTGCTAGATATTTGTTTGTTTTTGTAATGGGTTTATCATCTTCATTCTCTTTAATGCTTTCTATGATGTTCGAATGTGTTTAATTTTTATTTTTTTTAATTTCGTCAGTTGCATTCACAAAAACACTTTCAACCCCCCCCCCCCCACTTTGTGTTTGACCTAATTCTCGAACCACATTTGGTTCTTGAGACGACCTAGGATTCACTTCCTAGTACTATACTGCATTCTTTATGCACATCAAATTTGTATAGGTTGCGACAACCCATTAGTGATCATTTGCAAGACAAATCAACTCATTTTATACTCAAGATAATCAATTACCAACTAAGAATAATCGATTAACAGTAAATAATCGATTATCACGAGTAGTTATGAGATTTCTATGTAATTTTTTGATCGTTTTGCATTCACTAATGCATAATTGATTACTATAAGTGGATAATCGACTATTACACATTAAATAACTAATAACGTATTTTTGGGCATATCCTTAACTAAGATCTCTATAAATTAGATTGGGACTCTCATTTTAAAATACGAAATATGTTGATTTCAAAATTCTTATATATTGTATGCTGTGATAAGTGTTCTAGGGTTTGTGTAACCCTTGTGTTATGGCTTTGAGAACTTGGTGTTGGAATAGAGCGAGAACTTTCACTAGGAGTGTGATTGAGTGTTGTTGTTGTCATTGAGTTGAAAACTTGTTATCCTTTGTGAAAATTCAAAGTAGGAGTTCATCACTAGCGAAGCATTCGGAGGATGTGTTCATCCCTTGTGGGTTTCAGCGAAAGTGACTTTCATCTCTTGTTGTAACAAGAGAGATGTTATAACCTTAAACTGATTTATTTTCTTTGTAATTGTAATAGTTTGTTTGTTTGTGATAGTGAAACATTAATTTCGGTTGAGATTAACAATTGGAAGTAGGATTTATGTGATCCGAACCAGTATAAAAGTCACTTGTGTAATTTTCTCTTTTCTTTACTCTTTAATTTATTTAAATTATTATTAAGGAATTTATATTTTTACGAGAAAATTATTAAAGGTGTTATTTGCAATAAGAAACCAATTCTCCCCCATCTTGGTTTGTTGAACACGCTAACCATTATGTTGCACCGCTCTGACAATTGGTATAAAAGCTTTCTTTGTTAGTACTTCAGAATAACTAAGCAACATCAAACCTTTGTTGAGGGTGCCTCTATCAATACACCTCCATTGTTTACTGGAGAAAACTATGTTTCTTGGATAGTGAGAATGCAAATTTTTAGGGAATCAAATTATAGTGAGATTTGGGAAACTATCACAAATGGTCCTGTTGTTCCTACTGTTTTTATTAACAATTTTTAAGAATCCAAAACGGGAGAACAATGGAATGTTGATGATCGAAGAAGATCCCAACAAGATGTAAGGGCTCGTAACATAATATCATCTACTTTAACTATTGATGAATTTTACAGGATCTCAACTTGTAAGACTGCTCAAGATATAATGAGAGATACTCAAAGTCACCAATGACGGAACCGATGATGTTAGAAGAGCCAAAAGAAATAATTTAATCCAAGAGTATGAGATGTTTCATATGAAGCAGGGAGAAAAAATTATAGATTTCCAAAAGTGCTTCATGCACATCGTGAATCATCTCATTGGTTAGGTAAGTCCTTTGAAAATGATGAATTAAAAATAAAAATTCTTAAATCTTTGGACAGGACTTGGCAACCAAAGGTGAATGCCATCAGTAAGTCACAAAACCTCAACACCATGTCAATGGCTGCATTGTTTGGTAAGTTGAGAGAACATAAACTGGATCTCAGGAGATTGAACGAGGATGAATAGAAAGCAAAGAAAAATACTTTAGCGTTCAAATATGAAATTCATAAAAGCAAACATCTTAATGAAGAAGAAGATTATGAGGAAGATGTAAAAGATACATGTCTCTTCATTAAGAAATTCAACAAGTTCATGAAGTCCAAAAGAAAAGGAAGATTTAAAGGTAGAAAGAAGGAAAACAAGGATTCTTTGTCAAACTATCATTGCTATGATTGCTGTGAGAAAGGACACGTGAAGGCGGATTGTCCAAACCCAAAAAAGGATGAAGAAAGAGGACAAAAGAATTTCTTTAAGAAAAAGAAGGATGATAATGAATCCACAACAAGCTCAAGTGACTCTGATGAGCAAGCCAACATTTGTTTGATGGTTGATGATGACATCTCTAAAAATTAAGTATATCTTTAGCGATTCTGAAAATTCAGATTATAGTGAGAGTGAAATTCTTGACACGTATAAAGAATTATTATTTGAATCAGAGAAATTAGATAAGGCTCATAAGAAATTAAAGAAAGAGTTTAAAGAATTAAAATCAAATCATGAAAAAGTTCTCAAAGAAAATAAGGATTTGAAAAATAAAATTTTATATTATGAAAAAGGTAAATATACTAAAAGTGAAGAATGTATTTCTTGTTTAAATAAAAAGAAGCATCTTAATAAAACAAACAACACTGAATGTAGTAATAATTCAAAAATTAAAAAGGTTGTTGAACATATTTCTAAAAATAATTATAATCATTATGATTATGATTATAAAGATAAAATAAAATATATTCCTAATTATAATCAAAATTATTATTATGACTATAATTATAAAATTAAAAATAAAAGAACCCATAAAATTTGTGTAGAACAAGGAACTAATGACATACCTAATGTTGCTACATGTTTTTATTAGATGAAAAAGGGTCATACATCAAATAAGTTCCAAATAAAACATTATGGTATTCCTTGTGGAGAATTTACTTTGGTTATAAAATAATGTAAATATTTGTCTAACTAACCCCAAAAGGACCCAATGGTTGGGTACCTAAAATAACTTGTTCTCTTCCTATTTTCCATATGAGTTCTAAATCTAGGAAGTTCATGTGGTACCTTGATTGTAGTTGTTCAAGGCACATAATAGAAGATATAAAGAAATTTACAATCTTCCGAAAGAAAGAACAAGGCTATGTTACATATGGTGACAATAACAAGGGAAAGATCCTTGGAGTAGCACTTTTAAGAACTTTATTAAATGAATCCAAAATTTCAAATCATTTTTGGGTTGACGTTGTGAGTACTGCATGTTATGTTTTAAATAGAATGCTTATTCGTCCTATTTTAAAATGTACTCCTTATGAATTATTTAAAGAAAGCCTATTGTCTCTCTTTTAAAAAAATTTGGATGTAAATGCTTTGTTTTAAATAATGGAAAACAAAAATTGGGTAAATTTGATGACTTGGCCCAAGCCTAATTATTTTAGTTTAGCATTTCTTTAATTTTTTATTAGATATGTGTCAAATGTGTTAGGCATGTGGGACATTTAGTCCTATATATAGACATGCCAACACATCTTGTAATCACTTTAGAGATATTGGATTAAATTTTCTGTTGAGAGAACTCCAGATTTTAATCCCTTCAAAGTCAAGGCTGAAGAATCCAAGGGATTCCCTTATGAGTCGTTATTTCTTGAACTGTATTTAGTTTATTGCACTTAAATAAACCAGGGAATTATGTTTAATTGTTTGTTGTTTCTCCGTTTTTCCTAAATCTGCTTAATTTGGTCGGAAATTCGTATTTTCACTAATTTGAATTTTCTGAGCTGATTAATTGCATTTTTGGTTGTAGGGAAATTTTGGTAAACATTATTTGGAGCATTAGGATGATGGTGTGCACATTAAAGACTCAACATTTGGTCATTTCAATTTTAATAAAATTTGTAACTTAGTTGTTTAGGAACTTTAATTAGGATTAAGTGATTTTGGGCCCTTTTTAGTGGCAAACTTGTAATTACCCACTTGTGTGTGACACTTGGCTCCCTTAGGGTTTTATTTTAGGGTGGACCCTACCCATTTTAGAGGCAACACTTGGCCTCTTAGTGGGCAGCCCTCACCAACATTATGGGGGCTCTCCTTTTACGTTTTCTAGGGCATCTTTCTGGAACGTTGATTTTGGGAAGCATGTTGCACTTTGATTTCGGTTGAATGGAATTTGGAGCACACGGTCATTGCAGCTGGCTTTTATTTCATTTGTTTTCTTATAAAATGGAGAGCTCGGTGATTTCATTTGAAAGAGAATAGCACTTGCAGCAACACTAAAATTATTGTCGAAGAGGAACTCATTCACGGCCTTGAAGCAATTAGTGCAAGGGCTGGAGTCTTTGTTTCAGGTTTATTATTGAATGAAGTTGTTGGTGCCACTGGGCACTTTCTTAGCTTTGCTTCGGTCATAGTAAAAGCTTCTTTTCAGATTTTGGATTTTGGGTGCAAAGGGTGGAACTTCTTTTAGGAGCCGTTACTTGCTGTCTAGATTTCACTTCTCTTTGAAAACGTTAATTCTTCTTGGAAAATGTTTGAATATGTCATTCACGCTGCTGCCATGTTTTATAATATTCAGCAAATAAATTTTTGGTGCAGTACGGTGATGGAAGCTAGCCTTTCTTGCATTCATTTCATGAGTTGAAAGTAGATTAGGTGAATGTGTGGTGATGGGACGTGAAATCCCTGCAGCTGGTTGCTCAGCTTTACTCTATTTTAGTGATGAAAGGAGATTAATAGATTAGATGGGAGTAGGATGGGACGATGTTGGTAGTGTAGGAGTAGTTAGCTTTCTTTTCTTTTATTTTATTTAATTGAAAGATGAAGAATGAGAGGTAGATTAAGTTTGTTGTCACGGTTTCTGAGTGATGGGAGGAGAGAATTGGAATTAAATTACTTTTTGGCTTTTAGAGGAAGTAGCTACATTTATAGAAGCAATTTCATTTCATCTTTTGCACATTAGAGAATGGATGTCATGGCAAGAGGTTTTATTTTCAAGCATTGCAAATTCAATTTTCCTTTTGGTAAAAGCTTGGTCACATGAATTGTTAGGGAAAATTATATTGTTATTTCTTTTGTTTAAATTAGTTGACATAGTAGAATTAGTTGCTTTTCCTTTCTTTGATTTAGTTTTGCATTTAAATTAATTTAACTGTGTTAGATAGTTTTTCGCAACAATGTTGGTATTTAAAATTTTAATTTGTTTTAATGTTGCCTAATGTGAGTGGTTGTGTCACTTTAATTGTCATGATAGCTTAAATTAACTAAGTTGGTCATTAGCTATATTGTGATGTTTCCTTGAGATTTGTGAACTATAACTGAATTTGCACTCTGACTTAGTTAGTATCAATTTTGTATTTGCACTTGCAATTGGGTATACGCTTAGTTGCCCAGTTGGTGTTACATTTTCGCTTAGTTGATGTAACTATATGGTGTAAATTAGAATTGATATTAACACTGCGTCCGCTTAGTTCGCTTTTATGAAAACAGGGTTAACCTTCGCTTAGTTGGTTAACTTTTTTGGATTAGAGGTTTGAGTCGCAACTTTATTTTGATGATATGTGATTGGAAACATTGTAATTAAGTTAATGACTGACTGTTTTTCATTTTGTGTTTGAAACTATTTTCTTAGATCTGTGTTTGCATTTCTGTTTTCACATTTCTGTTTGCATTCGTGTTTTGATTTTATTCATCCGCATTCACAAACTTTCACGAACACCCCCCCCCCCTTCGTGTTTGACCTGATTCTCGAACCAAAGTTTGGCCCTTGAGAGACGACCTAGGAATAACTTCGTAGCACTATACTGCATTCTTTAATGCACATAAAATTTTGCATGGGGTGCGACACCCATCATTCCCTTAGCCACCTTCCATTCCTATTTCCATTCCTATCATTTTCCATCATTAGATTTTCTCTTTCCTCCGTAACATCACCTCACTATTCTCTGCTTGGCACGCGTCAATTCTCGCTATGTCATCAGCATCATTTCCACGCGAGATTGTTTCATCGTGAGTGCCCTAAACACAGCGCCACTTCCTTTTCATATCATTTCACGTCGAACCCTATTTGCTTCCTCTCTCCCCGACGACCTTCATTGTTGGCTTCGCCATCACCAAATCTCGACTCCACCACGAATCCAAACGCATGACAACCTCTTCCATCAGGTTTGTCACCATTCCACCGATTAGAATCTCATCTATGATCCATTTTACCGATTGAAACCTCAATCTCTTCCACTCCACTGATTCAAACGGTGAATCTTCTCATTACAACGATTAAAACCTCGATCTCTTCCATTCCACTGATTCAATCGGTGAATCCTCTCATTACACTAATTAAAACACGCAACCCTAACCTTTTCATCGATTAAACCACAAACCTAGGGTTTACCTTCGTTTTTAGTCTTCCGCTGCGGAAGCACTTGCAACTTTTGTTTTTTTAGATGAAGAAACGTTGATATAGCCATTCACTTTAGAAGGAAGCATTGATTCATTGTAGCATTTGGAAGAGCACGCATTGCTTGAAGATGCGATGATTTTCATTTTAAGGAGAAAAAGGAAGTGCTAATTTTATATGGTAGCAGCAGGCTCTTTCGGTGGTTAATTTTCTTATTTTTCTTGGAGAATAGGAAAGCATGGTGATTCATTTAGGAACTACACGAACTCGTGGATTTAGTTTTGGAGCTTAAAGCGGATGACATGCCCATCAACTGCATGGTGTTGATTTCACCTAAAAGGAGTGTGCACACGTTGAGCAGCTGCCACAGCCTTGGGATCTTGCAATGAGAGATGGCACAATGTTTTATTTTATTTTAAATTGGAGAAATGGGCAGCATGTTACGGTTTAGTGTATAGAATTTCAGGAAGACTTTCATTGTTCATTTTAGAAAGCTGGCTCTCATTTCATTTTGTGGTGTGCACGGTACCAATCTTCATTCTATTTTCTTTGAGGAGTTGTGATGAAGGTTGAAAAATATTTATTTTCATATGTCATTTTAGACCAAATTACTCCCTTTACTGCTTAGAATGAGCTTAGAATCAACCAAAACTCAATAAATGAGTCTGTAGAGAGTCAAAAGCTATTTTTAGCGATATTATGCTTGTTTTGCATTGTTTTGTAGCATTTTTGAGAAAGTGAAGAATGGAGTTGAAGATGAAG
>NW_014543991.1:0-1288 GCF_000741045.1 Vigna radiata var. radiata | reverse complement strand
AGAGTCAAAAGCTATTTTTAGCGATATTATGCTTGTTTTGCATTGTTTTGTAGCATTTTTGAGAAAGTGAAGAATGGAGTTGAAGATGAAGGTCTCTTAGACTCAAGAAAAGGGAAGAAAAATGAAGAAATGAAGAGTTAAGGAACCGCCTGGCGCCAAATTACACTATTGGGCGGTCCAACGTGAGGAGATGGCACTAGGCCTGGACGCTGGTGAGTAATTCCTTGATTAAGCAATACCACCTAGGGATAGGGGTAGGACGATCAATTGTTTTTCACTTCTGTTCTATAATGCTTTATTAATTGCTAGGGGAGGTTAGGGATAGCAAGCCAGTAATTAGTAATAGGCTCTTTTTGTCGAGGGATCGGGTTAAGGGTAGGCCAAGAAAGTTGCATAACAATTAGTTAATCAAGCAAATAAATCAAGAGGAGTAAATAAGAGAGAGCGGATAAGATGAAATTTTAAACCCCCAACAACTCCATTCATCCATCGTTTTCTTCTCGTCAATTGAATTAATCTCTTTTGCATGTTTATATTTTGTTCTCATACCCAATTAATTAAATTTTAATTTCAAGTCTTACTATCTTAATTCACACGAACGATAAGGATTTTCATTTGACAACCCATGGAATTGGTTGTTCTGGACTAACTGAATGAGTGCCAGACTCATCACCATGCTGGTTATATTGTCTGCTGGAACTGCAATGCTGTTAAAATTCAAGGGACCAACTGTATTAGCTGCGTCCCCCAAAGTGCGTCTGGGAGGAGGTTGATTGGGCATCTCCTCAAGATCTGGTTCAAAAGTCACAGGTGAAGAATACGAAACAACTTCTAGAAAAAGACATCTTTCACGTAAAGGACGTCTCTTCCTCCTCTAGTATGGTAGACCTTATAGTATGTATTGTTTCCTGCATACACAAGAAACACACCCTAAAAGCACTTTTATAGAAAATAAAACAAAACGCAATAAAAGAAAAATAAAAACAAAAATAATTACAATCAAGTCAAATTCAATCAATCCACACTACTACACAAATAAACCTCGAGTCCACGGCAACGACGCCAAAAACTTGTTGACAAATTGGAAAGTGTACCAAATCGTACAAGTAATATAAATGGTAAGACCAAAAAGTATCGTTTTCCCAAAAGACTCGTATGGCTTCCTCGTTCGCGTGATTTAAAATAATAAGACTTGAAAAATAAAAATTAATAAATTGGATTTGAGAACAAAAATATTAACATGCAAAAATAAAGTTGATTCAATTGACAAACGAAAACAATGGATGAA
>NW_014543990.1:87322-88835 GCF_000741045.1 Vigna radiata var. radiata | reverse complement strand
CGTTGCGTGAAATTAGGGCAAAAATCAGAGGTGAAATTAAGGCGAAAATCCGAGGTGAAATTAGAGCGAAAATCGAAAGTGAAACTGGAGCAAAAATCGAAAGTGAAACTTGGGCGAAAATATTAAATTTAGGGTATAGGGGAAAATTTGTTTTAGAGGGAAAAAGAAACTCCACAAAAAGGCAAGAAGTTCTAGAGGGAAAAAACCACTCAAACTAAAATGTTTTTTTTAAATATTTTTAAACACTCATTATATTGCTTTTTTTTAAGTGTTGTCTATTGATCTAACATAAATAACTTTTTTAAAAGTGCGTTATCTATTCGTCAATTTATATTATGAATTAAAAAAATAATATTAATTACTTATAAATAGTATTTATTTAAAAAAGCGCTATCTATTCTTATGACAAATAAGAACTATTTATTGTTCCGCCCATTCACAGATAACGTTTTTTAATAAAGCGCTATCTATTAAATGCTATCTATGACAAAATTTGTATTACTGGTATAAATTAGTTTTCGTAATTTCTAGTCCCTACATTATTTGGAGGAACATATAAAAAAAATATTTTGAATTTTATTGTTGCATTCCTCTAGCAAACAATATCATAAATAAGTAGGGCAACTATTTAGTGTTCAACTCTTCAGTCCCATAAACAACTGGACAATTTTTCTTTTCAAATTTTTAACTTAGTTGAATATGATCACTTTCTTTTTTTTTATATTTTCCAAAATTTGTTAGAATAAATATTGGTAACAACTCTAGAACTTCTGTTTTATATGTTTTTTTTTTGTTGTCATCTTACCACGATTTAGGTTACCCAATATATATATATATATATATATATATATATATATATATATACGTATATATATATATATATATATATATAAACTATTCAAATGATTAAAAAAATTTATCTTTATAATTATTGGGGTTCTACCTTCCAAATACCAAAGAAACACTGAAAATTGTTTTAGTGGTTATCACCTTTTATGTATCATAACGTAATATATCACTTTCTATTACAAGAAAAATAAAAAAATAATTTTTGTATAGTGGTGCCGGCTAAATGTTAAAATTCTTAAGCTTATTTAGTTTACTATAAGATGAAGAAAAAAATGTTTCTTTTTCTGAAAAAAATATTATGTGAATTTATTTTTAATTTTTTTAGTAAAATATTTTTCTTTCGCAGTAGAGTCCGTTTAATATTAGACCTTAATAGAATCAACTCTAATCTATAACAATCATTCTATCAAACTAAACCACCCGCTTTTATTAAGTGCACAAATTACATGACGATAGGAAAGAAACATGCAAGTACTAAAATCTTGTCATCAGTTCTTCCGGGAGTGTAATGCAACCTCACATACTTGTTCTTGGCGAAGAAATACACTTCATATTCTCTTGATGAACGAAATGCAGCATTGATGTAAGGAAGGTTTGACATTTTTCTTAACACAAGAAGAGGGACTAAGGTAGATATAAAGAGTGCAAGAGAGATATATGATTT
>NW_014543990.1:31099-84097 GCF_000741045.1 Vigna radiata var. radiata | reverse complement strand
CCTTGCATTGCAATTACAAAAAGAAACCATGTAAACAATTACACGTTGTGGTCCACTTTAATTGTTATCCTCTACTTGAATCCATGTCAAAAAAGACAATGATATTTTAACATTTTTTTAACAAATTATGTGTTACTTATCTATGTGTATATATAACTTATGTATGTGTATATATATGACCCCATATTCTTTTTTGTTTTTTTAGTGTTTTCCATTCATAATTACTCAGAGATGCTGTTAGTGTCTTCCAACTATTTGGTCATGAGCTAAGCAACAACAACGCGGATAATTCATCTTCTAATACAATATGCATGATCAACTGATTCACGCCATTGTAAAAACTACTTAACTATTTAGCTATTGAAAAACATGTATTTCAAGTTTATTACCTTCTGAATAAGGAATGCCTTTTTCAAGGAATTTTTAGATTCAAACAACTTGGCTATATCTTTCGCAAGTTGTAAGCTAAGTCTCACTTGATACATGATGGTAAATAGATTGATGTATCAATTGTCGTCGTGCCACACACTTTCTCCTTAGCACATCGTCGGTTGACAGTGATGGATTTGAAGCCAGCCAAATCCCTTATTCTTTTTTCTCTGTTTTTTCATTTTTGATTTTTGTTTCTGGTGAAGTGATTTGCTGGGTAAATATAATTTTGTGTACGTTATGAAATTGAGTGAATTTATATGAAATTGTTGTAATGGTAATTGGGTGATAGTGAAATTGTGAAACAAAGCAAAACTTGATAATGAATAAAAGCGGGATGATGAAATTTTGTGCATAAAATTCTACGAATTTGTACTATGTGTTCGTTTTTGTAGATTGGAAAAAATAAGAGAAAAAAGAAGAAGGAAAAAGAGGAAGAGGATGCACCAAATAGCGGTATTAACCGACGGATTCATCGACAGATTTTCCGTCGATAATTACCAACGAATTTTTATTGTATTTACCGATAGATTTTTTTGTCAGTAATTACTGACAATATTTTTTATATTTACCGGTGAACATTTTAGTCGATAATTATTGACAGATATAAAATTTCTTCCGTAAATATTACCGACTGTATTATTATCGATGGATTTTGGTTAAACGATAAAAGCATTAAGCGTAGATGAGAACCCAACAATTGACAATCAAAGCATATGAAGAATCATATAAATAAACAAGAGTTTCAATAAAAGAGAGTTTCAAAAGATTACATTGTTTCCCCNAACAACAAAAGGGTTTAGTTCACCATTGTCATGGTGAACTTAGATGAAAATAATGGAAGAATGGAAGAGCAAACCCTATAAGATGAAAAGGAGCCTAAGCATCCTAGAGATCCTCGCCAGAGAGTGAAAATTAGGTCTGGCCGCCCTTTTCTGTCAAAAGAATGAGAATGAAATTGTAACAGGGCTATTTATAGCTGAGGAGCGTCACAGAAAACAGGCCCAGGCCCAACGGACAACCGCCCGGCGGCACACTTATGTCGCCCGACAGTTTGCCTCTAATCGCGCCACCGCCCGGCGGCAGGGGGCCACCGCCCGGTGGTTTGCCTCTAATCGCAAATCCGCCCAGCACCCATGCCAGGTGCCTTCTCCTCGCCTTATTCGATAATTGTTGTTTGTCTCTATTGATACAGGAACATACAGTACTGTCATGAACTGGTAAGAAATTCCTTGATTAAGCAATACCAACCTAGGGATAGGGGGTAGGACGATCAATTGTTTTTGCTTCTGTTCGTAATGCATTATTAATTGCTAGGGGAGGCTAGGGATAGTAAGCCGGTAATTAGTAATAGGCTCTTCTTGCCGAGGGATCGAGCTAAGGGTAGGCTAAGAAATTTTGCATAATAATTAGATAATCAAGCACATTAAACAAGAGGAGTAGATAAGAGGGAGCGATAAGATGAAATTGTAAACCCCCAACAACTCCATTCATCCATAGCCTTTTTCGTCAATTGAATCAAACCATTTCATGTTTATTTTCTGTCTTTGCATCTACAACAATTAATCTTTTTCTGCAAGTCTTACGATTTTGATTCACACGAACGATCCTTTCGAGTCTCTTGGGAAGAACGATATCGGGCTTTACCGATTATATCACTTGCACGATCTAGTACACTTGCCAGTGAGTCAACAAGTTTTTGGTGCCCTTGCCGGGGACTCGAGGTTATTTTTAGTAGTGTGAATTGATTGACATTTGACTTGTTTGTAATTATTCGTTTTTATTTTGTTTTGTTTTATTTTCTGTAAAAGTGCTTTTAGGGTGTGTTTCTTGTGTATGAAGGAAACAATACACACTAGAAGCAGAAAAGACCAACAACCTCTCTTGGAAGGACTCTTAGATAGGAGAAGGAGGAAAGTTAGACGCCCTGCAAGTGAAAACTTTCCTTCTCCTGAAGAACTTTTGCACTTTTCTTGTGAGACCTATGCACAGAATACTGAGGAGATGGCGGACCAACCACCTCCTAGGCGTACACTTTGGGACGCATCCAACATGGTGGGTCCTATGAACTTCAACAGCATAGCTTTGCTTGTAGACAATGCAACCAATATGGTTATGAACCCTACTCTTATTCAGCTTGTTCAGAGTAATCAGTTTCACGGAATGTTAAATGAAAATCCATATGATCATTTAACCACTTTTAGTGAGATTTGCAATACCGTGAAGATACATGGAGTCTCTAACGATAGGGTTAGACTCAGTAAGTTTCCTTTCTCTCTTGGGGGAAACGCCAAAATGTGGTTGCATTCGTTCGAGGAAGGCACATTCAGAAAATGGGATGCGTTGGCAGCAAAATTTGTGAACAAGTTCTTCCCTCCAACCAAGATTAATCAAGGGAAGTTATAAATCTCTGCCTTTAAACAAGGAATGGAGGAAACTCTGGGCCAAGCATGGGACAGATTTAAAGGCTTGTTAAGAAAGACGCCTGTCCATGGACTTGATAAGACTTCATATCTACTTGCCTTCCTGGGGGGCCTCCATACGCAGTCTATAATGATGATAGATGCTTTCGCTGGAGGCAGCATAAATATCAAGACTGAAGATGAGGCATATGAACTGATTGAGAGCATGGCCATGAGTGAAGTGGTACACAGTGGGAGAGGCGCGCAGAAGGGAGGACTCTTGCATCTCCTTGCTAATGATGCAATGGCAGCCCAAAATCATCTCCTGACCCAGAAATTGGACAAGCTGACAAAGATCCTTGCTAAATTCCCAATGGGGGTAAGAAATGTTTCTCAGACTCAGCAACTTTGCAACTTATGTGGTGGAGACCATATCAATGGTCAATATGCTTTTCCCGAGGAGTTGCAGCATGATGTTAACTACATGGGAGCCCAGTATCCGTACAAGTAAGGTGATTTCAACCAAGGTAGTTCCAGCCAAGGTTGGAAGAAGCACCCCAGTGTTGGGCAACAGCAGAATAATCCTTCTGGACCTGTAGGAGGCTTTCGGCAGCAACAACCATCACCTTTATGGCAGCAAGTCAGCAGCTTGACAGAGACAGTCAGAGACCTCAGTGACCGATTTGATAAATTCTTCAAAGTCTATGAGTCTCAGCTAAATAGTGGTCAAGCGAGCTTCAGGTCATTGGAAACACAGATTGGGCAACTCTCAAAAAGAATAGAAACCACAGAGAAAAATCAGTTTAGGGCTAATACTGATGTTAACCCTAAAGATGAGTGCAAAGCTATTTTGACAAGCCATAAAAGGAAGGCAGACTGGGAGCCAATTGATTTTGAAAACAATGAAAAAGGAGATGAGGAGAGGATGGATGTTAATGAAGTCAATGAGAAAGGAAAAAGTGAAGATGAAATTGAACTCACCAATGAAGAAGAGGATCCTGAAGAAGATGTTGTTGAGCCAGAAAAGGAAGAAAGAGTTGAACTCACTGATGAAGAAGAGGATCCTGAAGAAGACGTTATTGAGCCAGAAAAGAAAGGGGGAGTTGAATTAACTGAAGAGGAAGAGGAGTTTGTAGATCGACCTCAAAAGATAAAGCACCCACCTAAAGTAGAAGATCCAGGATGTTTAACAATCTCTTGTGTTATGAATGAGTGTGATGTAGGGGCAGCCATGATAGACTCTGGAGCTAGTATTAATATGTTACCCAAGCATTTCTTAACAAAGTTTAGAGGACTAGTCCTGAAACCATTTAATGTTATTGTGACGATAGCAGATGGATCCATGGAAAAACCAATTGGTATGGTGGAGGATGTAATTGTGCGAGTGGAGAAGCTTGAATTCCTAGTTGATTTTATTGTCATGGATGTGGACAATGATGAAGAAATTCTTGTGATTTTGGGAAGACCATTCATGGCAACGTCCAAGATGCTTATTAGTGTCCATGATAAAAGGATAATGATGAGAGATGAGGAATATTTGCTTCTCTATACTGGCTATGAGAAGGAAGAGGTCAGAATGATAAGGAGAGCTGGACATAAGAAACCTGAGAGAGAAGCTGCTTCCGAAGATAGAACATCAGGTCTTGTTTATACTGACAGCTGTAATATTTTGCAGGTACTTGTGAATCAAGAAAGAAGATCCATCCAATCCAAATTAGAGGAAGATCCATTCCAGCCAGGCATGAAAGTGAAATATAAGAAGAGGGAGTGGGTATTAAAAGAGCTTAAAGAGGAGGGAATGGTAGAGATCAGAAGGCCTTACTCCACAACAATCCGAAAAATGGAGAGAAGAAAGTTGTGTGATAAAGCATGTGTTGGTATCGGAGGGGGTAATTTTCGAAGAGTATAACGCAGCGGAATAAAACAATGAGAGCGGAAAGCGTGTTCGATCACAGTTAAAACGAAATTGGTCCTTTTTAGCAAAAATAATTTTCTTTCAGAAAATTAATCAAACAGTTGATACACGTAAAATAAAATGAGTGTAGGGAATAGAAAAATCACACGAGTATTTTTATACTGGTTCGATTCAACAGAATCTACGTCCAGTCGTTAATCACTGTAAAGAGTGATTAACAGTTCCACTAAAAAAACAGTTTCACAGATTTACAATAAGTAAGCAAAATATAAAAGAACCTTCCTTCGACGAGCGAACCGGAAGAAGACCACTCTACCAACTCGAAGAGAACCGCTCCGGCAATCGGCTAACGATTCGTGAGCTTCTCCTTTCACGAGACTAGGCAGAGCACCTTGAAGACCACTCTACCAACTCGAAGAGAACCGCTCCGGCAATCGACCAACGATTCGCGAGCTTCTCCTTTCACAAGACCAGGCAGAGCACCTTGCTAACTCGAAGAGATTTTGCTCCGGCTATCGACACACGATACGCGAGCCTCTCCTTTCACGAGACCAAGCAAGGGAACTATGAACAAAGCTTCTGAGAACTTTCCTCTGACAAACAGTGTTCTCTTAAGCTTCTCAGTTCAAAAACGTTAAGTTCTGAATTCTCCAAAACCAAATATATAGCCAAGTACACTGAATGCCAAAGGTCAGCTCCTAACTGCCATGAATAATTGATTATTGTAAGTGATAATCGATTATTCAAGTCCGTTACAGAGTTTTCAAAAAGTGATAATCGATTATATGAAGTGATGATCGATTATTCAAGTATGACTTGTGATAATCGATTATTGCTTCATGATAATCGATTATTCTAGTACAAAAACATGTGATAATCGATTATAGCTTGACCATAATCAATTATACCAGTAAGAATTACAATATTTCAATATTTTCCTACTACATTCAAAATCTACAAGTTGCTTTTAAATATTTTTCTACTACATTCACAATCTACAAGTTGCAGCATCATCAAAACTCATCTTCAGGTTTTACCAATACTCCCTTATTGGTAACAGCATGTTGTGTGAGGTATTGAGCTCCAGAGTTTTCATTGTTGTATGTATTGTTCACAGGAAAGCATGAATGATATTGCCTTAATCTGGATGATTGATTGAATTGCATGTGAATTTCATATGATCAAGGCCATTTTTGAGAACCCTTCTCTAGCCAAATTTTTACCCAAAGTACTTGCAAATATTATACCCTTTTTGTACCATAGCCTTAAACAGGATGTGAACCCTTGTCTTGAAATTCTCAACCTTGAGTTGGGATGAGCTTAATTGTATGTGATGAAAAGGTTCAAGTTTGGGGTTGCATGGGAGAAATTGAAAGGCAATTGAAAAAGAATTGAGCTCAAAAGTTGTTAAAGAAAAATACATGAGAAAAAGAAAAGAAAAGAAGAAAAAGCATGAAGATGAGCTCAATGCAAAAGAAAAGGGAAAAAGTTGGGAATAAGTGAGATTGGTGAGGAAGAGAGTTGTTCTTGAATGTTGAATATTCTGATAGCTCTTTTAACTCAAGGACTTTGCATTCCAGAAAAACCAAATTTCTTGTTAGCCCAGCCTCATTACAAGCCTTGGAAAAGTCCTTTTGACGGCATTTGCATGTAAGAATTTTGGTTGTTTTAGATGAATGGCAATTTTGTTTCATGTGACTTGTGAATGATAGAGACTTGGAGTGCTACCTCAAACACTTGAGTGATTGAGTGAAACACTTGCCTGGTGAGAATTGCTAAATTTCATGATTGCATCTTAGCTTAGTGGATTGATCATTCATAATGTGTAACATTTGTTGAATAACTTGTGAACTGAAGTGAATTGAAAGCATGTATGCATATTGATTTGATTCCACTAGAAATCTGAAGTTGAGTAGTTCTTGTCATGTACTTTAGGAATGTTGAATTATTGGATGAATGAGTAGAAAGTCAAGCTTTGTTTTGTTTGCTGTTTTGTTTTGTTTTCTTGAGGACAAGCAAAGTTCTAAGTTTGGGGTTGTGATAACGGTTGAAAAACAGTTATTTTCATATGTCAATTTAGACCAAATTACACCCTTTAAGACTTAGAACGAGCCTAGAATCAAGTAAAACTCAATAAATGAGTCAGTCGAGAGTCAAAAGCTGTTTTTAGCGATATTATGCTTGTTTTGCATTGTTTTGTAGTGATTTTGATGAAAGTGAAGATTGGGGTTGAAGATGAAGGTCTCAGACTCAAGATAGAGGAAGCAGATTGAAGAAAAGAACAGTCAAGAAACCGCCCGGCAGTGAAGGCACCTGGCATGGGCGCTGGGCGGATTTGCGATTAGAGGCAAACCGTCGGGCGGTGGCCCCCTGCCGTTGGGCGGTGGTGCTATTAGAGGCAAACAGCCGAGCGGCATAAGTGTGTCGTCGGGTGGTTGTCCGCTGGGCCTGGGCCTGTTTTTTGTGACGCTCCTCAGCTATAAATAGCCCTGTTACGATTTCATTCTCATTCTTTTGACAGAAGAGGGTGGCCAGACCTAATTTCCACTCTCTAGAGAGGATCTCTTGGATGCTTAGGCTCATTTCCATCTTATCTAGGGTTTGCTCTTCCGTTCTTCCATTATTTTCATCTAAGTTCACCATGACAATGGTGAACTAAACCCTTTTGTTGTTGGGGGAAACAATGTAATCTTTTGAAACTCTCTTTTATTGAAACTCTTGTTTATTTATATGATTCTTCATATGCTTTGATTGTCAATTGTTGGGTTCTCATCTGCGCTTAATGCTTTTATCGTTTAACTCATTAAAGAACTGTTGTTTGTCTCTATTGATACGGGAACGTACAGTACTGTCATGAACTTGTGAGAAATTCCTTGATTAAGCAATACCAACCTAGGGATAGGGGGTAGGACGATCAATTGTTTTTGCTTTTGTTCTTAATGCATTATTAATTGCTAGGGGAGGCTAGGGATAGCAAGCCGGTAATTAGTAATAGGCTCTTCTCGCCGGGATCGGGCTAAGGGTAGGCTAAGAAAGTTTGCAAAACAATTAGATAATTAAGCACATTAAACAAGAGGAGTAGATAAGAAGGAGCAATAAGATGAAATTGTAAACCCCCAACAACTCCATTCATCCATAGCCTTTTTCGTCAATTGAATCAAACCATTGCATGTTTATTTTCTGTCTTTGGATCTACAACAATTAATCTTTTTCTGCAAGTCTTACGATTTTGATTCACACGAACGATCCTTTCAAGTCTCTTGGGAAGAACGATATCGGGCTTTACCGATTATATTACTTGCATGATCTGGTACACTTGCCAGTGAGTCCACAGATAGTAAGCCAGTAATTACTAATAGGCTCTTTTCGCTGAGGGATCGGGTTTAGGGTAGACTAAGAAAGTTTGTATGACAATTAGATAATAAAGAGAATTAAATAAGAAGAGTAGATAAAAGAGAGTGGATAAGATGAAATTATAAACCCCAGCAACTCCATTCATCTATATCTTTTTCTTGCCAATTGAATCACTTGCATGTGCATGTTTATTTTCGTTCCTTCCATTCAACCCACACGATTTATTTCTCTACAAGTCTTATAAGATTATTTTACATGAAAGTTAAGGCCTAAGAGTCCTTTGGGAAAACGATACTTGGACTTACCCGTTTTATATTACTTGATAACAATCTGGTACACTTACTTGACACTATCCTGACCTAGTAGAAGTGTTCTACCACAATCCGAAGGTTGTCCATGGTGTTATATGCTCTCGGGTCAAAGGTGTCGTTATTAAAATTGATGATGAAATATGGCTATCTTTTACTGGTCTCAAAGCACAAGGCTTCAGGTCTCATGAAAGAAATTTTGAACTCAACCAATGGACCAACAAGAAGAACATTTATAAGGAATTTCTGAGAAATCCAAAAGGCCTAAAGGTATACAAGCCGTATCTACATGATGGTTTGAAAATGGAAGAAAAATTGTGTGCTTTTGTACTTACTTAGGTAATACTACCTGGAAGATATATACGTGATCGTCTAACTACTGAAGATTTATTTTTGGTTCATGCCATAAAAACACGGATACCAACCAACTAGCTTGTTGTTATGAGTGAGCACATGATTGAAATTGCTAGTAGGCATGGCCATAAACTGCCGTATGGTGTTTTTATCAGCAGTGTATTGAAGCATCATCAAGTTGATCTTACTGGTGACAAAAAAAATTGGATGCACCAAATCAAATGAAATAGGAAAAGTGGCATTGACCTTTAATGGCCTAAAGAAAACAAAAGATGGCTGGGTGTTCAAGGATGTTGACGAAACTCCTTCTACCTTCACTCCACATACTAAGTTTGAAAGATTTGTTGTGGATCAATTTCGAAGGCTTTCAACAACAATTTTCATAATTCAAAAATCTTTGATCATGATTCACAACAAATTAGATGAAGACAATTTAGTTGAAACCTCAGCAAGTGAATTTGATGATGAAGACGACACAACAAAAGATGAGTCTATGGAGACATCTGACTCAGATTAGGAAGATTAGTTTATTTCTATGAAATTAATGTAATATTTAAATATATTTTAGTATATTTTTCTATGCTTGAGCAATGTTTGAAAATTTAATATATACTTTTTGTGGTTATATTTTCATATTTTCCCTATATTTTGTGTTATTATGTTTTTTTTTATGTTTTTGTTTGGTTTAAACCATCGATTGCCATTGTGCATTATAAATTCAATGTGATAATCGAAGAAAGAATTGTTATTGGTGTGAGGATTGGGAAGATCGCGCAAAGTCATACCATGACAGCAAATATGAACGAGTCAGGTCTAAGCTTGGGAAGATCCCACCATTCAAATACCATTACCTTACCCTCCATCTGAAATAGTTTCATGATAAAATTGGAAACCGGATCTAAACTCAACTTCCCAAAAAGTTGTTGGGTAGAAGAATGTTGATCAAGACAAAGGGCCTATGAGTTTAACTCATATCCATATGATTTATGCAATGTTTCTTTAGAGTCCTGTGCCCAAGAAGGATTGGTCTCTACTTGTTACATGAAACCTTTAAAGCCTCAATACCTCAACCCAACACTGAAGCAAGGATTGATAATATCCCTACAGGTGCCACAAAGCAATGAAGTGGGCTTAAGGCCCACATAAGAAAGCATAAGTCATTGTACAATTGAATTTGATGTTGTGAAGTGTCTTGCTATCGGGGATGTATGCTCATTGATATTGCGATGTCATCCATGACTTGCAATGCGAACATTCACTACAGGGTTTCTCCAAGTAGTGCTGGAAATCGAGTCCTGAAAGGGTATTGCGAAAAAAGGGAAAACAAAATTGAAAATAACGAAAAAATGAAGGCAATCTTGAGTCACTTGTCTTTCTTACAAATCATCAAACTCTTGTTTTTCAAAAAACAAAAAAAAAATAAAAGAAAAAAGAAAAAATGATGATAAATCAAAAACAAAAGTTGCAGTGTCAGACTTTTCCGATGTCAAATGTTTAATAAAAAATAACAAGTTGACGTTTTTTCTCGAGACATTTGTGCACATGTTGCTTGAAAGCCTTCACCTTAAGTTTTCCCAATATAAAGGATCGTCCCTAACAAACAATGTCACTGCCCTCATAAACAAAAACCTTTACACTAGGGCAGATTGACCTGACCAAAATTATCCTCGCTTGTGCTAGTTGGGTGATCCTTGAATCAATTGAGGCAAACAAAAAAAAAAAACAAAAGAAATAAAGAATAAGTCCACTCGATTGAAAACCTGAAAGGGCAGTCTAAAAAAAACAAAAAAAAAACAAAAAAGAAATGACTTATGTTGAGGTCACCTAGTCCCAGAGTTAGTCTTTTGAAAATAAAGCAATCATAGTTCAAAATGATGTGTGGCCTTCTTTCTTTATCAAAAAAGTAAAATAAATTCTTTTTCAAAATCATCCCCAAGCAAGGGTTGTCATTAGGCAAGAGTCAACTCATGTTGCAAATGAAGAGCACTCAGCGATCAAACGAAGAGAATTCATCAACAAATGGTGAACATATAAAAAAACAAAACAAAAATAATCTCAAAGTGATGATGAAAAAGAATGAAAAATGAAGTTCAAGAAAAGCAAAGTGCTCAAAAAAGTCAAATAGTTGATGCAATGCCTAGATGATAACCCTTGTTTCAAATAATAACCGACAAACATTCATTTGGGCCTTTATCTCCTTTCTTTCAATACCTTTTATGCCCTAGCCACGTTACAAGCTTAATAAAGTCCATACAGATTGGATAACGTTTGCTCAAATTTTCTTAAAGCTTAATTTTGCTATAAGGCGAAATGACTTTCAATGTGTCGTAAAAAAAAGTTGAAAATGAATGAATGAAAACAAAAAAAAATGATGAATGAAAAGAATGAAAAAAAAAAGAGAAAAAAGTAATACCTCAGGAAGAGGGGACCTCCCTGCCAACTAGCCAGAAGCATGCAAAAGAAAATCAAACCAATTGGCGGCCATCCTTTTAGCCTATCCTTTTCATGCCCACTATCTCTTCCAAACAAAACCCCTTGCCAAAGAAAAAAATTGGGGTAACTTTATGAGTCTCACACGAGTTTTTCATCAATCCATAACCTCAAGACTAGGGCAGCTTTGCAAATCTCATTTGAAATTTTCACCCTAATTTTCATACCCTGGCTTATTTTCCAAAACATCAAGCTGGGGCACCCTTTTTGTATCTCGTGTTTCACCCTGACATTCTCATATCACATCTCCTTTGAGGATTATATGAGGAATGACTTGTCCAAACAACTATCCCATTCTCCTCTAAACCTTTCTAAACATCTTTCATTTTTTCATTTGCCTATAAATTCAAGCATGTGTGCACGGATGTCTCGAAATAAAAATAATAAAAATATATTTTAAAAGGTTAATATCACACGTGCGACCGTTCGCATAGGCCTTGTGCTAAAAACCTTTTCTCTTTCTTTTACAAAAAAGTAAATAAATAATTTTTTTTGAAAGGTTTAAGCACACATGCAACCGTTCGCATAGGTCTTGTGCTAAAAACCTTTTCCCTTTCTTTTACAAAAAAATAAATAAAAATAATTCTTAAAAGGTTTAAGCACACATGCAACCGTTTGCGTAGGCCTTGTGCTAAAAACCTTTTTTCCTTCTTTTATAAAAATAATCAAAAATATATTTTAAAAGGTTAATAGCACACGTGCGACCGTTCGCGTAGGCCTTGTGCTAAAAACCTTTTTCCTTCTTTCATAAAAATAATCAAAACTATATTTTAAAAGGTTAATAGCACACAAGCGACCGTTCGTGTAGGCATAGTGCTAAAAACCTTTTTCCTTCTTTCATAAAAATAATCAAAAATATATTTTAAAAGGTTAATAGCACACGTGCGACCGTTCGCGTAGGCCTTATGCTAAAAACCTTTTTTTCTTCTTTTTCAAAAATTATCAAAAATGTTTTTAAAGATTAAAGCACACGTGTGACCGTTCGCTTAGGCCTTGTGCTACAAAACTTTTTTCCTTCTTTTACAAAGATTATCAAAAATATGTTTTTGAAGGTTAAAACACACGTGCGACCGTTCGCGTAGGGCTTGTGCTAAAAACATTTTCTTCTTCTCTTCTAAAAAAATAATTAAAATATATTTTTCAAAGGTTTAAGCACACGTGCGACCGTTCGCGTAGGCCTTGTGCTAAAAAACCTTTTCCTTTTTTTATATAAAAGGACCAAAATATAAATATTTCCCAAACAATAAGCAATCTTTCAGCTAGAACTACGTAGCCTTGATTTCTCATTTTGAGAATACGTAGGAGCAAGGTCAATCCTTGTCAGGCACAAAAAATAATAAAATATATTTTGTTTCTTTAAAATGTCTTTATTTTTAGGGATGATTAAACATTTTGAAAACCACATCACATTCGCGCATTTAATTAAAGGTATTGCCTTCGGGCAGGCGTTGTAGAGTGCTGATACCTTCCCTACACGTAATCGACTCCCGAACCCAATCTTTGGTTTTCGTGGACCGTGCCTTATCATTTTATGGTTTTTCCATAGTTTTCCAGAATAAACTATGGTGGCGAATCCAAACTCTTTTTTCAAAACTCGTTTTCGTTTTCTTTTCTTGATCGTCGTCCCGTCGCGATTCAGGTTGCGACAATTAACTTCTACTGAAGGATGTTGAGGAGAAAGATTTGCATCTAGTGATGGATGCTGGAAGAGTTTGAGAGAGCATCTACTTATGGATGCTCCTGTGGAAGAGAATGTTCACTAGACATCTACTGATGGATGTTAGGTGATTAGGCATCTACTGATGGATGCCAATGAAGATGAGAAAGATTGGTGTCTACTGAGGGATACCAATGAAGACAAGAAAAATTAGCATCTACTGAGGGATACTATGTGATTAGACATCTACTAATGGATGTTACTAACAGCATCTACTGATGAATGCTATGATGATGGAGACCGGGTTGAGCTAGTGACGTTAAAGAAGCGCTTGTTGGGAGGCAACCCAGTGCTCTGAACTTTTACTTTTTAATTTTGTTTTTTTTATTTTGGTTTTTATTTTGGAATGTGTGTTTTATTTTATTTTATTGTGCTCTGTTTGAATGAACTAAACTGCTTTGATTCAACTGTGCTCTGTTTTGTGTGATAAGTTTTGCTTTTTTAAAATTCTAGTGTTTTATTGAGATTGAGATGATGCATGATGATAAATTTGTGAGACAGGTACTTGAAATAAAGTGTGATTAAAATACTGAGTAGGTTGTTTTTCTGAATTTGAGAACTTATGAGATTACCTGTGTGAGTTTTGAGCTTCAAAGTTGTTTTTTTAATTGTTGTCACTTTGAAAACATGAATGATTTTGCCCAAATTTTCTGTGATTGAACTATTTGCCTGCAGGTTCCATATGATCAAGGCCATCTTTTGTTACCCCTTATTCTTTTGGCCTTCAAAATATTTTTGCCCACTGAAAAGAGAACAATTTTCTCTAACCTTTGAACCTTGAGTCTGATATGTCTTGAAAAACCTTTTTGAAAAATCTTTACCTTGAGTTAAGTTGAGAACATTTGATGAGGTACTGATAAAGGTTCAAGTTTAGGGTTACCAGGAAACAACCCACCTCTTTAGGCAGTGAGCAATCAAAAGAAAAAAACAAGAAAAAGACAAAAGAAAAGAAAAAGTAAGAAAAAGAAAAATTCAAAATGAAAAAGAAAAAGCTCACTGCAAGGGAAGACTGGGAAAAAGAAAAGAGAGTTGTTCTTGAAAAAGGAATTCACAAATGTCTCTCTTAACTCAAGGAACTTTGCTGACCAGAAAAACCAATTTCCTTCTTAGCCTAGCCAAGTTACAAGCCATGAAAAGCCCTTGTGATGGTAACTTGCTTGTGAGTATGTTTGATTGTGGTTAAATAAAAGGCAAAATTAATTTGTGTGACATTGTGATAACAGAGAGAAACACCACACCATACACCTGTGAGTTGAGTGAGACACTTTTGAATGCTTGAGAGATATATTTTTGAGTGCTTGAGTGAAACATTTTCCCTTGTGAGGAATAGTTTTCTAAATTTCTGATTGCATCTCTGCTTGGTTGATTGATCACTCTTAAGGATAGCACCTGTTGAAAATCCATCACATTGAGCATGATTGAATTGAAGCATCTGCACATCTTGACTGAAATCTTCTGCTGAAATTGATAAAAGTGATTCCTTGTCTTGAAAATTTTTTTTGAAAAAGGTTGAGTCATTGTAGTGATTGTTCTGAAAAGCTGAGTTACATTTTGTTTGCTTGAGGACAAGCAAAATTTCTAAGTTTGGGGTTGTGATAATGGTTTGAAACACCATTATTTGCTATGTGATTTTGATACTAAAAGTACCCTTTTTTCACATAGAAACTAGCTTGGACTCATGTGTTTTCAATAAATTGTGTGAATAAGAGACTTGAGGTTGATTTCAGCAGTTTTCTAACAAATCCCCTTCTTTTTGACAGAGATTGAAGCAATACTGGAAGAAGAAGTGAAAATTATAAAAGATGGAGCTCAAAAAGGGACAAAAAGGCACCAAGAAGAGGGAAAACCCGAAGCCCAAGCGACATGAACGAGAAAATAGCGCGAGCCATATCACCGTTGGTTGCCCGGGCGGTGGCCCCGACGCCCGAGCGACGGACACTCAAAGCCTGGGCGTCCAAAACTGATGTCCATGCCCAACATGAACCCCAATTCAGGCCTGGGCAAGCTCCCTACAACACTTGAGCTTGATTTCACGTGGATCGGGCCCTGATTCTGCTCTGATTTGATTCTTTCAAACCAGACCGCACTTTAGGACGCGTCTGACACTATTTAAAGGACCCTGAGGCTCTAGGTTTTGCATCCCTGGCAAAAGAGAGCATAGCAATACACTCGTAGCCAATTCTTAGTCTTTTCATTCTTTCTTTTCTTCCATTGTTCATAGGTTCCCCCATGTCTATGGGGAACTAACCTCTATTTGTTGTTGGGGAATGATGTAACCTTGTAAACTCTCATTTATTTGAATTGATTCCTTATTCTATATTCTTTTTTTCATTATTTGTTAGAGTAATTCATTTGTTTTATTCTTGCTTATACAATAGCATTATCTGTTAGTTGCATGAGTGCTGGGAGGTTCCTTTCAATTCAAGTCCTTGTTGAATTACTCCTCAGGGTTATATTTCTCAAGGATGAGGGTATGAGTCTTAGTCGTCTTAACCTCTTGATCTTCACATCTTTTTACTAGGAATGCTAGGAATTGTATGAATTGGTAATTAGGGACAGACTTATTTACCGAGGGATCGGGTTTAAGTGTTTTAGTGAGGGATGTTGGCATTAATGACTAAAGAAGAATTCTTATATACATGAGAGGGAACTTGGTGAAATCTAACCCTAACAACATACTCATCTCATATAAATCAACCTCTATTCATCTTTGTGCTCTTTTGCCACTGATCAATTTTATTTTGCTTTATCTTATTCTTTTTGCAATACAATCCATGATCTCTTTAATTTTAAGTCTTAATTAATCTTGTTTTCACACAATTGTTCAGCACCGAGAGTCCTCCGGGATACGATACTTGGTCTTACCATTTTATATTACTTGTGCGACTCGGTACACTTGCCGATTTGCCCCAACAATTGACACAAGTAAAAACATTTTGAAATTCTTTTCAATCCAAAACGACACAAAGCACTGATGTTCAAAATCTGTACAAAGGTTTTAGAATAGTCGAATTCATTACAAGTGTATTCGACTGAACTAGAACTTTGGCACACAATTATAAGTTCATAAATGTGCTTGTGATTTTTCATAAATGTGCTATAAAATGTGTACTATTATTGATAACGGTTTGAAACACCGTTATTTGCGATGTGATTTTGAGACTAAAAGCACCCTTTTTCACTTAGAAACTTGCTTGGACTCATGTGTTTTTAATAAAATGTGTGAATAAGAGAGTTGAGGTTGATTTCAACAGTTTTCTAACAAACTCCCCTTGTTTTGACAGAGATAGAAGCAATAGTGCAAGAAGAAGTGAAAAGCCAAGAAGATGGAGCTCAAAAGGGGTCAAAAAGGCACCAAGAAAAGGGAAAACGCGAAGCCCGCACTAGTGCAAAAATGCTGATTAACGTTGGCTATTTTGGGCTTTTACAGTCTACAAAACAACCGACGTCATTTCCGATGAGGTCAATGGGACGTCGGACATGAATATAACCGACGTCTAAGACTAACTGGACGTCGGGAGTAGGACTAACTGGACGTCGGGAGTAAGACTAACTGGACGTCGGTTGTAGGACTAACTGGACGTCTAAGGTCATTATATAGACGTCAGTCTGAACAATAACCGACGTCTAAAAGGTACTATAGACGTCGGTATATACATTAACCGACATCTAATCCAGTGGTTGTGTTTTAGTGCAATTTTGTTCCCGTCTTTGGATAGCCTAGTAGCACAATCTCCTTTTGCTAGTTTCTCCCAAAAAAAAGCTTGCGTCTTTTGAATTTCTTATGGGTCGTTTCAACGCAAACCGAACCTGGGTTGTTGCTTAGTTCCATTTTCATCCGCAAGAGGAAAAAATCACGGTGAAACGATAACTAGGCAATGACCCAGGGTCGTTTTTGGGTTGAAATGATCAAAAGAAATTCACAAGACGCCGTTTTTTTTGGGAGGCAGCTAGCAAATGGAGAATGTGTTACTACGTTACCCCAAGAAAGGAACAAAACTGCACTAAAATACAACACAAAGAAAGAAAATTTTAATCAGTTGAACCAGAAGATAATCGATGAAAAACTAAACAAAGTTTAAACAGTAAGCATAAAAAAAAAAAACCATGCACCTAGGATGTCGCAAGAGAGAAAAAGGAGAGGAGGAAGACGATAAAGATATCANAAACAACAATGGAATGCCGCAAGAGAGAAAAAGAAGAGGTGCCGTAAGCGAGAAAAAGAAGAGGTGCCGCAAGAGAAAAAGGATAAGAGGAAGACGATATCAGAAATTGAATGCCACAAAGAGTTTGCGGTTTATTTAAAATGAAATTGGGCGTCGGTTGCTCCAAAAATCGATGTCTATAGTCACTTAGACATCGGTTATCTCACTAATATGACATCTAAGTTAACATTTAAACTGACTTTTTGAATACCCATTAGACGTCGGTTTCGAGGGGAGCAGACGTCTAGGAAGCCGAACCGATTGCCGTTTGATTTCCTGTCAAGGATGTTTCACGGCAGTTGTGATAGGGCACCAACGTCTATAATAACGTAGACGTTAGTGCCCCTTTAGCCCACTTCTAGGGCCCTCGAGTTTGGTGAACATAATTAATTACAGGCACATAGACGTCGCTTCCCCTCAATACCGACGTCTAAATTGAAGAATTTTTTATCTTTCTGCCTTCCAGACAGGCCTTAGACATCGCCCTTTGACTATGTGACGTCTAAGCGTCTGGAAATTAGGTGAAGAGCATTAATTGCAACCCAGTAGACGTCGGCCCCCGTTAACACCGACGTCACCGGACTATCTTATCACCTACCTCAGGCCATTAGACATCGGTTTACGGCAGTGGGGACGTCTACAATATCATAGACGTCGCCTTACCTTAAATTTGACGTCTAGTTTACCAAGCTATTTACGATAATGCCACCCTCCACTCATATACGTCAGGTTACCAACAAACCGATGTCTATTGGGTGACATTAAACAACATTTTTGCACTAGTGCCGAGCGACAGGAACGAGAAAACTACGCGAGCAGAATCCCCGCTGGTCGCCCGAGCGATGGCCCCAACACTTGGGCGACGGACGCTTGAAGTCTGGGCGTCCAAAACTCATGAACCCCAATTCACACTTGGGTGAGCTCCCTGTAACGCTTGAGCGTGATTTCACGTGGATCGGGCCCTGATTCTGCTCTGATTTGATTCTTTTGGACTGGACCGCATTCTAGAGCACTTCTGACACTATTTAAAGGACCCTGGGGCTCTAGGTTTTGGATCCCTGGCATAAGAGAGCATAGCAATACACACCTAGTCAATTCTTAGTCTTTCATTCTTCTTTCTTTCTTCCATTATTCATAGAGTTCCCCCAGGTCTATGGGGAACTAATCTCTATTTGTTGTTGAGGAATAATGTAACATTGTATACTCTCATGTATTTGAATTGATTCTTGATTCTATATGCTTTTTTTCATTATTTGTTAGAGCAATTCATCTATTTTATTCTTTCTTATACAATAGCATTATCTGTGAGTTGCATGAGTGCCAGGAGGTTCCTTTCAATTCAGGTCCTTGTTGAATTACTCCTAAGGGTTATATTGCTCAGGGATGAGGGTATGAGTCTTAGTCGTCTTAACCTCTTGATCTTCACATCTTTTTATCAGGAATGCTAGGAATTGTATGAACTGGTAATTAGGGACATGCTTATTCACCGAGGGATTGGGTTTAAGTGATTTAGTGAGGGACGTTGGCATTGATCTCTTGGTATGAATCATGATTGCTTATTTTTCTCTTATTAGTGTAAAACTATTTGATTATCACAGAAAGATACTGATTTATACACCTGAAGTATTTAAAACTCATGAGATTCTCACACACTTCTGATTAATTATGACAAACATCAAAGTAGAAGGTACTCTTAAGACAATAACTACCTACTACAAACCATAATCATTTTTATTCCTTAACCACATCATCAAGTCCAAATGTTACATACTTTTAAAAAGAAATAGGTATCTGATAGTAAAAAATTAAGTAAAAATAGAATTAAAGAGAAAGCAATTTAGTTAAGCTAAGTAGTGTATTTGGAGCAATAAGTGAGTAAGCAAACTGTTCCAAAATGTTGATCAATTTTTCAAAGTTCTGCTGTGATGGACTACCAGGTTTTAGTAAATATACCTGCAGTTGCAATTAAAAAAAATTACTAAACTAAAATTAAGAAATCAGAACACAGTTCCAATGTTAGAATCTCACAGCAGTAATAACAACATATTTGCTTACTATTGATTTGGAGATTGCCTTTGTAGGAGTAGAAGTTTTATTAGAGAACAAGAACCTAGTGTTTCTTGGGACATCTAGAAAAACGGGTATGAAGCACTTCCATTTGCGATAGTTACCTATGATTTACAAGAATGGGTTGATCATAGATTACTAAACAAATTGTGAATCTCATAAGGAAATGAATGCAAATATAGATCAATTGGCTTTGAGGTAATACAATTTACACAAAACATAGCAGGGAAAAACAAGGGTGTATCAATAGATCAACTAATTTGTAACAAATGATAAAGCAATTGATAAAGTAGAGGACAATGAAAGGGGGTAGATGAGTCAATAGTTGAATTAGTTAGAAAAGGACATGTGGCAATTGGTACAAAAAGTGAGGAAATGGGCAAGGGACACGTAACAGAAAGGCCAACACACGTTTTAAGGATTTTGTGATGTGAGAGGAGCATAAATTGGGAAAAAAGGAAGAAAGCGGGGGACAGAATGGATTGAATCAGAACCGTTGTCTCTCTATTGGTTCATTTTTCTATTTCATTCCTTTTGGTGAGTCTTTTAATAGGTGAAAACTCTGTACTGGTACAGAGCACATTAAACTTTTAATAATATATTCCCATTCCACTATTACATTTCTTTACTGCATAAATTTTTTGCATTACAATTTGGTGCTTTCGTTGAGTCCTGGCTGAGAATACGCAAATGAATGAACTTGCCGTTGAAGTGAACCGTCTTAAAGATGATCTACCGGAAACTATGAACAAAATGGTGGAGGCTTTGAACGTTCAAGATAAGGAGATAAAGAAACTTATGGAGTTATTAGTTGCTCGTGAGAAAGACCTGTTACTCGTTTTGAGACATGAGAGTCAAATATGGACTTATTACTTCGATTGGGAGGCACACATAATACTGTTTCGTCACATTGGTGTTGGTATCGAAGGGGGTAATTTTCAAAGAGTATAACGCAGCGGAATAAAACTTATTGAAAGCGAAAAACGTGTTCGGTCACAGTTAAAACGAAATTGGCCCTTTTTTGCAAAAGTAATTTTCTTTCATAAAATTAACCAAATTAAGTAAAATGAGTGTAGGGAATAGAAAAATCACACGAGTATTCTTATACTGGTTTGATTCAATAGAATCTACGTCCAGTCGTTAATCACTACAAAGAGTGATTAACAATTCTACTAAAAATAATTTTACAGATTACAATCAAATGAACAAGATATAAAATGAAGAGAACCACTCTACCAACTTGAAGAGAACCACTCTGGCAATCGACCAACGATTTGCAAGCTTCTCCTTTCACAAGACCCGGCAGAGCACCTTGCTAACTTGAAGAGAGTCTGCTCCGACTATCAACACACGATACGCGAGCCTCTCCTTTCACAAGACCAAGCAAGGGAACAATGAACAAAATCTTTTCTAAGAACGTTCCTCTGACACACAATGTTCTAACAAGTTTTCTCAGTTCAAAAACGTTAAGTTCTGAATTCTCCAAAACCAAATATATAGCCAAGTACACTAAATGCCAAAGGTCAGCTCCCAACTGCCATGAATAATTGATTATTGTAAGTGATAATCGATTATTCAAGTCCGTTACAGAATTTTCAAAAAGTGATAATCGATTATATGAAGTGATAATCGATTATTCAAGTATGACTTGTGATAATCGATTATTGCTTCATGATAATCGATTATTCTAGTACAAAAACATGTGATAATCGATTATAGCTTGACCTGCCGGTACTGCCTTATCCTACACATGTGGATTCCTAACCGTGCATATTTGGCACTTCCTGGGTTTGAGCTTTAAAATGATACTACCAGGCCCACCCCTTTCCCCCATAATTACTTACTCTACTTTGAACCCAGGTCCCAAAAACTGAATTTTCTTTACTACATTTCTCCAATTCATGCTATCTTTGTCATGTTCAGCGCTTTTTGGAAAGTTAAACAAAGATTCAAACACTTTATGAGGAATTTCAGACTTCGTACATTCTAAGCTAATACCAAAATCGACCTCCACATATTTGCTAAAACCAAGAAACAACTAAGCTAGTGGAGTTAGGTAGGTTCCGAATACCAATGTCCTTGTTTAAGAGGATGTTGAGATTTGAATGCAAGAAGGTGCAAGGGCTAATCATAAATGCTAGAATACGAGATTAAAGTAACAGGCAAATCAAAATTAAAAATAATAAACTCCACAGCATTCTTATGTAATTTGGTAGCATAGTTGTCTTGAGAGTGTTGAACCTGTGACTACATGCAAACTGCAGCAGTTGTCTTCTTCTCCAGCCCAATATTATATCACTAATTCAATCAGTACAAAAGTGGCACCTGTAAATGTATATTTTTATCTAAATGCATGACTCTCAGGAATTCAGCCAACATTATAGCTCAGGTTCAAGATTGAATTTACTTCAGTTTAATGCAATGAGTTGAGAATGATAATATTTGGCCTGCTTAGCATAATTACAATCCTAGTGGATGTAACAGAATTTCATCAAAATGAATGTACCTTGAGTAATTCTATAAACTTCAACACTTAAAGATCCAACATCTCAAATAACATCCAACATCTCAAATAAACCTTTTACTTTGACTCAAAGATATTTAATAACAATATCTAATTTTCTTCCTCTTCATTACATCCATTATTTGACACACTCCTTTGATCAAATACCTACAATATAACATAATAGTTAGTCGATAATATATTTAATAAAAAATCATACAAATAAATTTAATAATTATTAACGATGATCGTTGAAATACTGCAAACTGTGAAGGCAATGAGCCTCTTGATGATTTTGCAACAAAAGTGGTCATCATTGCCTTCATTTCATTGACTTGTGATGTCAATGAAGATACTTATAAGTTATAACAGAAAAATTTATTTAAAAAGTAAGAAATAGATACCTAACAAGTTAATCTTAAAAGGAACAAACCAAGTAACTATTTATTAAAGGTTTAAACCATTTAGTTGTCCCTATTTTCGAGAGGTTTTCCCATTTTGATCCCGTCTTATTCGAATCCCCAATTGAGTCCCTATTAGTGCTAATTTCAATCAATTAAGCCTTTGCCGTTAACTTTTTTGCACAGCTGGGAGGATGACTTGTTAATTTCTATAAACGTGGCCTATTTAGAGTTGAAACGTGGCATGAATTGAGTCTCATAAGTGCTAATTTCAATCAATTTCAACTCTAATTCATGCCACGTTTCAACTCTAAATAGGCCACGTTTACAGAAATTAGCAGGTCATCCTTCCAGCTGTGCAAAAAAGTTAACCCCGTTAACTAAATTTTACGGCAGGGACTTAATTGATTGAAAATAGCACTTATAGGGACTTAAGTGGGGATTCGAATAAGACAGGGATCAAAATGGGAAAACCTCCCAAAAATAGGGACAACTAAATGGTTTAAACCTTTATTAAATATTCATTAACCTGAGATTGTAATTGAACATTAGAAGAAGTCAGTGAAGATACCTATAACAGAAAAATTTATTTAAAAAGTGAGAAATATAATATCTAACATGTTAATCTTAAAAGGAACAAACCAAGTAAACATTTATTAATATTCATTAACCTGAGATTGTAATTCAGCATTAGAAGGANTAGATGAAGATGATCCACTATGAGAACGAGCATAAACTCCAAAGACTTTAGATGGATAAGGACCCAAACCTAGATCGTGAACACGTCCACTATGCTCTTGGCTTCCTAAAACATGAGCCAATAAATCTGAACTTGATATTTCTTTTGATTGAAACGGTGTTGTAGATTCATATGCTTGAATTTTTTTCCTACATACAAGGGAAAAAGGATGGAAACAGTGAAANAATGCTTAGGTTTGAAACATTCAAGGGCAGTTATTTCAGTAGTTGCTTTCACAAAACGAGAAAGTTATAATGCAATGTTTTTTTATTTGATTTGAAAGCCATGTTTGCCATCAATTGCTTTCAAACTAGAGTTACAGATTTTCACACAGGAGTTGTCCAAGAATAAATAACAAGCAACAATAACAATGTAAAGAGAACAAGCCAAATACCCCCAGGATAAATCTAATTTTATATAATCCACACTTAGACCTAAGAGGGTACACCATATTTCAGGAGAAATTATATAAATCTAATTTTAATCTAATCCACACTTAGAATCTAATATTGCTTTTAATCTATAAATACATGGGCAGTCGCTTGTACTGGATTTGGTTACCAAATTCAATGCGAGGATACCATTCAAAAATTCCCAACACTTTTTAGTTGTTAAATATCATTTTTCAAATTTGTATGTTTCAAATAAAGGGTACATCTTAATTTGAAAATTTTAGTTCTTCATGAAGAGAATCATCCATAAGATATCTCAATCCAAAAAAGTAGCATTTTGCCATCATGATAACCTTTCCACTTCCAATATTACACACATGTCAGTATCATTTTAACTTTAAAAACATCCCAACAAATACCCAGTAACATTTGCTGGCGCAACGAGTCACTCACCTTCTCTTTTAACATCTAACTTCCAAAAGATATCAGTCTCTTCCTCACTTTCCTACCCTCTTCACGTACCAAATTAAAAGGGGAAGGGGGAAAATAGTATTTCATGAATTCATTATTCCAAAATTGACCTACATATTGACGGTTCTGAAGATGTAGTATAATATGCCTAAACAACAATCATAAATTCTTCACTTATCTGAGTTCATTCCACATTTTTTCACCTGTTATGTAGCTTAAATCATGTTTCACTCTCATTTCTTGACCTTTATTTGCCTTCCCTTGATAACTCCACTTTCTTTTCACGGTAACTTCTTTTCTATTGTATGCTATCATTTATAACTCACAGTAACAGCAGACACATCAAATCCAGAAACACGAAAGATTCTCGAATCAATAAGTAGCATTAGAAACCAAAAGACAAAACAAAACTTGCAACACTTCACTTCGCACACACTTATTTTATGAAGAGAAGCCCATGAATTCTAGAACCTAGTATTTTGTTTAAGAAAAACATATTTAACAATTTTTTTGAATTGGTCCAGTTGCTCCCTGCAATAAGAGAAAAACAGGTTGCATAATATTGTTTGAGGTTTGCTGAAGTCTGCAAATAATATATGTATCAGCTACCATTTTGCCAAACCTTTTCGAAGAGAAGTAAATAATTATCCATGCTCATCAGAACAAATGACAAAATCAACGTGACTTGTTATAAATGCAAAAAAATTGAGATGATTCGTAGCTAAGTAATTCTAAGAAACTTACCAAAGGAGGCAAGAATGGAAGGAATGATGGGAAGTTAGGAAGTTCATTCTCTTGTTCTTCATCTATAATTCCAAGTAGTATTTATATTTATTTTCCAAACTTACATGAAGTTGAGGTTGGAGTGATTAAAGAGATATGCTAAAAAGACAAGAAAAGTGGATTGTGTAACTTTAACCCCAAGCGGATAATAATTAAATGCGATGTGTAACTTTGAGGTGATAGTTAATATTTACTTTCATATGTAGTAAATATTTTAAATCTAAAATATAAATATTTTAAATCAAAATTCATCCACTTATTCTCAATACTGCTAAATTGAATCTGAATAAATTCTAGACTTTGCAAATGTTCCCTTTTTCAGATTCAAAACCAAAGACATTCATAACAAAAAACATTCAAACTAGAACCTGTTATGTGGAAAAATATGTAGCAGAAAATGAAGGACACCCAAATTTAATGCTTCTAAAGAAATGGTCCAAATTTTGGATAGTGATGAAGAAATTTGTCTTTTTCCCAACAACTAACTCCTGCAAAGTTGACCCTAACAAGAGTAATAATATATTAATATATCCATTTAACTAAGTCAATAAATACTACTGCTACAGTGAAGTATTATATTTGCTGCAGCAGAGGCTAATGTTTATTTTTGTATTTTTATCTGCCGCTCCAGCTTTATATGCATAATAACTATCACCCTGCCATTGATTTCTTTCTTCCGTATATGGCAATGAAATTAAAGCATCACTAAAAGACAATGGCCCTGCAGTCTAGATATCAAAATCCTTATTTTAATATGAAATATCAGACAAAATATGAGGGTGTTGCAGGTGTTTTCAGACCCAAAAAGGGCGCTGTCATTCTGCACTAGTAGATCGCCATATATTGTGCAATGCTTTTAGATTGATTGTAAGAAAGATAGGCTTAGGCATTGGCTTGGCTTAAGGGTGAAAAGGTGTGGAAAACAGACTACTCTATGCTACTACGAAAACTATATTTGTATATCTATAGAGCTTTACGCATATGATGAATCAACATATATGTATATAGTGGTTTACGAAAAGAATAATGTGGAAAATTAATTTGGTCCCTTTGGATTCGATATATATCAAGTTGTAAATAGTGATTTGATCATTGATATGCTTTGAAATTTTCTTAAAAGATCAAGGGACAATGAACTATTACTAACATATGTATATTAAGTAATCTCTACAACGACACAATCATGCATATTTAGATTTAGAGTAGAGTTTCTCAAAAATAACAAATGGATGATTATTGTTGTAGTTATGCGGCTGAAAGGAAGTTTACGACATCAACAAATTTAGAATAGTGCAATGTAAAAATTTAGACATAATCTTGTAAGCAATATGGCAACAGGCAAAGAGAAAAAACTGTACTAAAAGTTGATTGATTCCAAAAGCACATTGTCTGAACTGGTATTAAAGCAGATAGAGAAAAAAATAGAAGGAGAATCTCGCTTTCTTTCTCACTCTGTTGGCATTAAAGCAGATAGAGAAGCAGTCAAAATCAGAGACTTAATTTGGCCTCGCGAAATTGGCTTTGGTCACGCAATGTCATACCACAATCTTTCTCAATTTTCCAGTTTTGGGACAATTTTTTATGCAGTTGAAAAATGAGCAGTGAATACCATGACTGAGGAAATTTTTTCAAAGTTTTTACACACTTTTAGCCTACACGCTTCCATGAATACCATGACTCTCTCGATCAATCCCATAGGATCGTAATTATAACGCAACACCAAACTCACTCTACTACCCCTTTTTTGACAGTGCCTTTATTTTGGTTTCTTTGGTGCTTTAGTTGACGAATGCACAGAACACAAAAAACACAAAAAAAAATAAACAAATGCCACTCGAACAAACAAGAATAATCACAAATCAAAGATTGATTGCAAATGGTGCACAAAAAGGAAGCAAATCTAGTCAAGTAGGAATCCACAAGGACACCGTCAACAGTGAGGCCGCCACTGTCCACACCAGAAACTCATTGGAGCTCCTCAATCTAGCGCCTGATCTTGTGCGTCACTCCTTCCACGAAATTATTCGACTTAAACATACCAGATGAAGGAGTTGAGGAAATCGAGAAGCTGTATCAGAGCAAAATAGAGTTTCGGCAGATTGGTAAGTTACCTTGGTGAGGTCATCACTGAGAGAGAGGAGAGAATCTAAGGTTCCAACGCGGAGGTTAGGGATATTGAACTGCAACAAAGCACCACGACGCCTCCACAATGAACACAATGCTCAGCCCAAGCAAAAGGAAGAACAACACGGAGACGGAGCAGGAAGGGGTTTAGGGGGAAATGATTCTGGTGAAGTTTTAGGGAGCGAGAAAATTAAAGGAGAATGAGGAAATGAAACACAGAGGGAGCGAGAAGATAGGGTTTGAGGAAAGGAAACATAGGTATGAGGAAATGAATGCATGGTGAGAAAATTAGAGAATAAGGGAAATGTTTAGGAATTTTTTAAAAATATTTAGGGGCGGTCTAAACTGCTGAAAACTTTCGGGGTTTATGAAACCGCCGGAAACAACCCCCTTAAATAACTTTTTTTGTAGTGCATGATGCCTCGACTCGACGATGAATACAATGCTCAGCCGAAGAAAGGGAAGAACAACACGAAGATGGTGCGGGAAAGGAGTTTGGGGGAAAATGATTATGGTGAAGTTTTAGGGTGTGTTCACTTGAGGTGAATTTACTGTTCATGGAATATTACGAGCGATGAAATGAGGAGAAATTTGTGTTCGGATGAGAGGATTTGCGAGCGATCATTTGTGGGATTGCATCTTTTTTTATCACCCGCAACTTTGAAGAGATTTGGAGAGATTGAGAGTGAAATGTCACATGTACCCTCACTGTTATGCACGTGCTTCAGCAAAGATTTCTGAGTTGTTGAGTTTCATTACCTGAAGCCTTACAGTAAAGATATCCATATGAAGATGGTGGTTGAAGATGAAGAGAAGTTTGAAGCTGCAGGCGCCATTTCCTGCAATCTCATCCACCACTATACCATCATCAACACCCTCATTATTGCAGCGAGTCAAGTCCTTCAATATCTCCTTCCACAAACACGAACCCACAGATGCAGAAACACAGCACCTCCAATCCCAACACGCCCAACCTACAAATCCGAAACTAGTTCAGACACCCTCCCTGTTGGAGCACCTCACATCTTTCTATCTTTCTCTTAAGAATCAAGAACCCATAAATGCACAAACACAACACTTTCGAAGGAGACCCTAGATCTGGAAAGCTACTGAAAGAGAAGAGTGTAGAATGAGGGGAAAGAAGACCCACTGGGTTTCTAGGTTAAAAGGCATTTTGAGCTTCTGGGCCAGTTTTTTTAAAAAAAAAACGAAACCTCTTCTTCCTTACACCTTTTTTTCTTCAAAAATACCAAAAGTAATTATAATTTAATTATTTTTAAAAATTATTTTTAATTTTTACTCTTAATAAATATTTTTACAATTAAACATAACATTAATAAATATTATTTTATATTACTTTAATACCTAGGGATATTTTGGTAATCTTTAATTTCTACCAATTAAACAATTTTTTTAAAACTGTCACATCAATCAAATTCTGCACTAATTTTCACAAACTTCACCCCAAATTTACTCTCAATTACCTTCAAATCCACTCAAATAAACACAAAAAAAATTATCTTCAAATTCATTCAATCATTCTCCCTTAACCACTCTCCTCCAATTACCTCCAATTAAACACACCTTTAGGAAGCGAAGAAACGAAGGCAAAGAATGAGAAAATAGGTTTCGAGAAAAATTAGATGATAAGGAAAACGATTAAGGCAGAAGAAATGAGTCACAAGGCGGATAGATATTTAGGAATTACTTTAAAATATTTAGGGCCAGTTTCGTTCAACTGCAGGAAGTTTTTTCGGAGTTTATAAATCTGCCGAAAACTAACTCCCTAAAATATATTATTTTTGTAGTGATTATTACAAAAATGTAATAAAAAAATTTCACGTTAATATAGATCTAGTAAAGAAAATAATCATAAATAGTTAATTTTAATACAAATATTAAATAACTGAAATGCTTAGACATTTTTTTTTACTTTTTTAATTCTAAAAAAAAATATGAAAATAGGATCAAAATAGTTATTTCTTTATATTCGTAAATAAATCCTCTTACAAAGTATTAATAAATAAAACGAGAAAGTAAAATAGTCAAATCTGACGGTACGTGAGTAATCTGATTACGATCTTTCATCGTCCAAAAAGACAGTTTAAAGAATTTGAAATGGTCAAAATTCGTGTTCAGTGAAGGCATCCACGTTCATGTGTGGTGTCCAAAATTTCGTTCGATCTTTAAAAAACTTTGCTTCTGTCTTCCAAAAGTAGTTGCTCCTATAAAAGATTGAATGATGGCTTTTTATTTTTATTTTATAAATATATATTTATACAGAAGAATAATTATTTTATCAACAACAGAATATATATATATATATATATATATATATATATAATAAGAGAAAGATAATATTATACGATAAAAATAGAATTCATTTATAATAACAAAACTTATTGATAATATTTTATAAAAAATAAAAATAACACTCATCCAAATATTCCAAGCAGCACGGTTGATTCATTATTAAAATTTTATCAATTGTGTTATATCTTATAAATAACTAAGAAATGTCTTTTAATTGTATGTATCTAAATGACATATTCCTTCTTTAAATCACATATATGACATAGAATCTCTAGATCTTGTAAATATATGTGTATTGTATCGGAAAGACACACTAAAACTCGTACTCTTTTATATAAAATGATCTCACCATCTTTCTGATTTAATCATCAAATAATCTTTTGTAGTAAATCTTTTCACACCTTTTTACCTTCAAAAGCACATTGATTCGATCAATCCAAATCTCTTGTCATCTATCTAAAAGATATGTTTCAAATTTCAATAAAAACATTTGGCGTCACTATGCAATCTTAATAAAATCAATATCAAACATAATCTTTTGAATTTTGATCTAACTATTTCTTAGATCAATACATTATCAACTTAGTTTTGAACATAGAAAGTCATATACAAACAATTGATTTTTAAATATGTTAAATAATTAATATTTGATTAAGAAATTAGATAATTTAATTTGATCAAATGTAAAAAGTTAATTTTAAATAGAATATTATTATATCATATTACCTACCACTTTATATAACTAATATAAACAGAAAATTTTCATTGAGATTTGTTATATGCTAACAACATTCCATTTTTATAATTTTTATCCACGCTAAAAAATTATATTAGTAAGACAAATATTTCCCATCAAAATGTTTATATATCTAAGATAACAAAAAATAGAAAAACCCCTAAATATAATTTCTATCTTTCGAAACGGTAACACTTTTAAATAAAATAACAAACTTTGTTATATATTTAGAAATCATACAAATTACTATTTTTTTATTGATACGTTAGTAGTACACTTTTATAAATAAAATATAAACTTGATTCTCACAAATTTGGATATTTTTAATTGAGTCCTTATTAAATTTTTTATTGAACCTTTTAATCTTTAAACTTAGATTTGAAATTAGAATTCATTCCATTTTTAAAGTTTGATATATTTTAGTTCTCAAATAAAAATGAATGAATATAAATCTTATAATCTAACATAATTTATTTTTGGACCGATGATTTTCTAGACTCACATTTGAGTATGAACATGTCAAAATAGTATAAACAACATCATTCTTAAATGCATTTGATACATACAAACAAATTAATTAAATTGGATCAGGACTATATCTATTTATTTTTAATGTTTGGGAAGCAAAACTATATCAAAGTTTGGAACAAGAAGGAATTTGAATTTTCTATCAAAGTTTAAGAACTAAAAACATATTAATCCTAAATTTATTTGTTGTCAAAATTTTTATACTTTTTAATTGTGTCTTTACAGTTTAATTTTCCTATTAATTAGATTATATTATTGTTATATGAGTCTTCATCTTACTTACTTGTCTCCACTTGGTAAGAAATATGAGGTTTTAACCTTAGGGACAAATGAATTTTATTATTTCATTCAAAACATGTTGGATACAAGAACCATTCCTCACCCACATTAATGATGGTGATGGTGATAGTCCATTGATCGCTATAGGTGATGACATTAAAGTTATAGAGGAACATGACGATTTTGTCATTCATCATGTTTTCAAATCGTTTGTCATTTTAAAATAAATTGAGATGAAAATGACTCGATTAGGTACAGCTTATGTCTACATGCTATTCCTTTGGTTATCCTCTCTACTATTCATGAAAAAAATACCTACAGATTTTTCGGTGAGTATCCATAAAAACTAGGTTTAATATCTTCCTTGGTCCTCGTATTTATATGAAAATCTCAGTTCGATCCTTAAGTTTTGAACTGTCTCAATTGGGTCATAATTTTTGTAAAAATATACACATTTTACCCCAATCGTTAACTTATCTCAAACAGCGTTAAATTCAACTGACGTGATATGCTGACGTGATGACTTTGAATTATTTAAAAACAAATATTTAATATATAAACTTGGATAAGAATAGTTAATTTAGCTGACGTGGTCATAAAATTATTTAAAAAAAATATTTAATATATAAACTTGGATAAGAATAGTTAATTTTGACTCTTCCTAGAAAACAAATTTAAGAGTTACATCAATATATAAATTTAAAAAAATTAATATTTTATAAAATAATTTCATTTTCGTTATTCTAAATAAAAAAAATAAAAGTCAAATTTTAATAATTATTTAATGATTAATACTTCTTTCACTATTAATTTTATTTTTGTAGCTTGAATTTAAAAAATAAATACTCAGATAAGATTTACTAATAATTATTAGTAAGTAGTTGGTATTGGCATGTCATTATACATGTCTCATCAACAACCGAAAAATTAAATAATTATTCTCATTAATCGTTGATATCCATGACTTGCATTATCATTCCTATATAAAATATAATATTGTTTATATTAATAAAATCTTATATTTCTTAATATGTGGAGACAAGTAAACAAAGATAAGGAAGCAAATTAACTATCGTATTACTTGAAAAAATTAAATGATAAATTCTATTAAAAAATATAAAAATTTTGAATACTTGAAAAAATCATATTAGATTATAAAATGTTGTATCAATTGACTCATTAGTTTATTTAATCATGTAGAGTGAGGATTACATTCATTCTTATACTTATTCACTAGGAAAAGGTTACGACGATTAAATGGAGAAACGAAAATCTAACTAAATTATAGTTTTCATTATATTTATCGGAACTAGTGTCATACTCCATTCATCTATTTTCACACCACTCGTATTTTCAAACTACTTATATTTGATCAGTGGAACAAAAAACATAGTGTAATCAATCTCTCATATATTTTCTATTATACCATAATATCTCATTGATATTTGGATGTGGTAAATTAGACCGACTCAGCTTTTAGACTGACTCCACTATTTTGTAATGTATTTTTATCATCGAAAGACTTCGTATAAAATGTGCAATTATTGATTTCATAACTTGTACAACATATGACATCAAACTTCAAACCATTTGCAAGTCATAGCAAAGTCAAAAGAGTGTGACTCTTTGTCAACTTCAGATTTGAATTAGGACATGAATGTTCTGTTATACTCCATCAACTGTCATTTCTCTGATTGTCTTGGATTCTTATCCTCGTTTGTGTTGTTCAATTTGTACAGATGTGCTTGCAACAATTCATTGCGATCTTTCATCACCACATTCACACTTTGGATGCTTTTACTTGTAGATGATCTATTCAACCATGATGTGTGAGGAAATCCTATTGATTTTGTTTTAGTCATGTAATTTAAACAAAACTTGATACTTTCTTCGACAATATACCTTTCAATCATTAAACCTTCGAGATGATATGGACTTTTGACGTACCCTTTCAAAATCTTCATATAACGCTCAATAAGATACATCCATCTTAAGCATATTGGTCCACAACACTTGATTTATTTGACCAAATGAAGTACCATGATGTCAAAAAAATATGGAGAAAAAAACATTACTAGATGACATAAGATGATAACAATCTCATCTTGAAGTTCATTTAACTTTGAAGGATCAATGGCTTTATTACAAATTGATGAGAAAAATAAACACAATCGAGATATGGTATGCCTAACTTTTTTGGGCAAATTTCCATGAATAGCCACCGCTTATAATTGTTGCATTAAGATGTGGCAATCGTGAGACTTCATGCTAAAAAGCTTTAAGTCTTGCATTGACACTAAACTCTTAATATTTGAAGAGTATCCTTGTGGTACCTTCACACTCTTTAAACAAAGGACAAAAAACTTATCTTCTCTTGTCTGAACATTGTGTAACATGCAGGTGGAAAATAAGTATGTTTACCAACCTCTCTTGCTACCAAGTCTTCTCGGATCTTCATGTCAGCCAAATCCAAATGAGCATTTACTCCATCTTTTGTCTTTCCCTGAATGTTGAGTAGTGTACCAATCAAGCTATCACACACACTCTTCTCTACATGCATCACATATATGCAATGTCTAACATCTAACTTTGACCAATATGGAAGATCAAAGAATATTGATTTCTTCTTCCAAGGGTTCCTTACAGATGAATTCTTGGATATTTTCCCAAATACATGATGTACTTTATTAACTTTTTCAAGAATTTGAAGGCCATTAAGTGAATTTGGTGCATCATCTTTCTCTTGATGTCCTTTGAATGCTTTCTTTAACCTTCGATATGGATGATTAGAATTTCAAAATCTCCAATGACATAGATACACCATCTTCCTTCGTGTTTCAATTCATGAGCTACAATGTGTTCATCACATATAAGACATGTTTTACGACCATTGACATTGTATCCTGACAAATTACTATAAGTTGAGAAGTCATTAGTGGTGCAAAATAACATTGCATGCATCATGGAAGTTTCATAAGCGAAGACATCAAATATTTCAATCCCATCAATCCATAACAACTTCAAGTCTTCAACTAGTGGGTTGAGATAAATATCTATGTCATTTCCAAGCTGCTTTGGACTAGATATTATCATAGACAACATCATGGACTTTCTCTTCACTCATAATCTAGGAGATAAGTTGTAAATTATCAATATAACTCGCCAACAACTCTTATTGGTACTGAAATTACCAAATGGGTTCATTCCATCAGTGGCTAAACCAAGCCTAAGATTTCTACATTCTTGAAAAAATTGGGGAATTGTTGATCAATATTTTTCCATTGCTTTGAATCATCTAGATGACGAAGTAGCCCAATAGTTTTTCTCTTATATGCATGTCATCTAAGATTTTTAGCATTTTTTGGATTTGCAAACAAACATTTAAGTCTGGCCATAATTAGAAGGTACGAAACTAATTTTAAAGCAAAACCATTTTTTTCTATCTGACCATTATCTTCACTGTTATTTTTTGACTTATATCGTGATAACCCACATTTTGGAAACTTTTTCAAACATTCAAACTCTTTGTTATATAATATGCAATCATTGGGACATGCATGTATCCTTTTATACTCCATACCCATAAAAAAAATGAATTTATTTTGCATCATAATTATGAGTGAGTAGTGCATTTCCATTTGGTAGCATTTTATTCAACAATGTCAACAATTCTGTAAAACTCTTATCAATCTATCCATTGGTCGCCTTCAAATTCATGAGCCTTAAAATCATTGACAACCGTGTGAACTTAGTTGAACCGACATACAAAGGAGTCTCCATATAATTGGACATTGTCTCATACACATACACTTAGGCAAAATTTTCTACACCAACATCATGGATTATGTCCTTTAGTTTGTCTTCTTCTGGTTGATCTTCCATGGTGGAATCAATAACATTTTCAGTTTGGGAGATAGTCGGAAAGTTTATTTCTTCGTCGTGCCATATCCGTGTTGTATAGCATCGTAGGAAACTATCACAAACAAGATGTTCCCTAATTTTGGTTGCCTTCAACTTTCTCCCATTTGAACAGTTGACACAAGGACATCTAAACTTGATTTCATCCTCACTTTTAGCCTCATTAAGTTGCACAAATTGTATAAATTCATTTAGCTCACTCTTGTACTCAACATTGATGCGTGGTAAATCAATCCTATTTCGATCCATACATAAATATTATGAAATTGTCTACAAAATTTCAATACAATAATAATTTAGGTATTGAATATCACGAGAAACTAGGGGTAATTCAATTCAATCATACAATCATACAATTAAGCATTGAAGTAATAAAAAATCCAACATAAAAAATTTACAACCCACTACAAAATTATATGTTCCTATTAAAAAGTAAACTTTAAAAATCAAAATAAAAACCTGGAAATGTGAAAAGCCAATAACAATGGACAACTCGCTTTTAGAATGGTAGAAAATTCAACTACGCAATAATCAAACTTGGACAAAAATATAAACAAAACATTAGTTTTAGGAACCAAAACAAACTCCAAAATTCCGAAAAAAAAAACAACGAAAAATAACCTCTAGTGGTGGAAAACCAAAATAACAAACCCAAGAAGAGGTTTAGGATGATTTTGAACAGTGAAAATGGTTGAAGAACCTTCACGAAGATAATGAAGGCACCAAAAACGACTTTGAATGGTGGTCGTCACGGTGCTGTTTCGAAAACATAGAAGGAATGAACAATTTCGTAGAAGAAGAAACTGTTCAACCTTTGTATTTTATTTTTTTTAACCTAGCAAATGATACTACCTCGGTTCTAAGAAAAATCGAAGTAGTAAAGGGGATATGGTATCGGTTCTTCCAAGAACCACTCTATATAGTTGCGTGAAAAAAATTAAAAAATAAATTAAAATGACAATTTTAAAATTTTGTTTAACCTTTTTGCCTCGGTTTCCCGTCAAACCAAGGAATAAAAGACCTATTGCCTCGGTTCCTAAAGAACTGGTGCCAAACACCTGCAAAGTATTACACTTTAAATATTTAAAACTATCAGAGCAGGGTCTGTGGCCTCGATTGTTTACAGAATCGAGACCAAAAGTCCTATAGTGCTTTGGTTGGAAGGGGAACCGAGGAAATAAACCCTGAAAAATCCCTCTACAAATCTGACATTTCAATTGACAACCTCTTGGGAAAAGCTTTATTGCATCAGTTCTGTAGGGAACTGAGGCCATAGAGCCTCTTCAAGAAAGTTGTCAATTGATACGCAAAGTACAAGGGATAATGTCAGGTTGTGAAAAGAGTCTTGGTGTTGCAAACAACTAAGGCCAAAAGTCCTACATAGAGATTTTGATCAGTGTGTAGAGGGGAATGTCATGTTGTTCAGAGAGTTTATGACCTCGGTTCTTGAAACAACCGAGGGCAAAATTCTTGCATTAAGATTTTGGTTAGTTGAAAAATCTTTCCTTTTTAGTTTTGTAGACCCTATTATAGCGATTCGTAGGAGAGCCGAGGCCATATGTACTTTTTTGCTTCGATTATTTTTAAACTGAGACATGTTATGTTGCGGTTTCTCATAAACTAAGTACAATAACATGTTAATGTCTCTTTTTCTTTACTAGTGTAAAAGTCAATGGATGATAATCATTTATTAAGTTCAATGGTTTACACTTAATATTTAATATTGAATCTTAACGTTACTACATAAATCAAATGAGAATGTTAGATTATTTTAATCTAATATTGTTTCATGTAATTTATAAAATAGCTTTAACGTAAATATTTTTAATGTGATAATTATTAAAATATAAATATATTAAATCAATAAACTTTTGACATTAAAAGAAAGATAATAGTAAAGTTTCTTTGATTTTGCAGCGGTTCAACACTACCTCTACATTGTCTAATGTAGTAATAAAGACGATAACAGAGGAATGAGTAGGATATTTGAATAAACATTTTAAATAGCTATAGCTTTAGGTTTTTCCTTTCATGATAGTAGAATTTTCTTACTTGTGCAGTTTTTCAGTTTGGTTAAATAAGTTAAAACGAACCAAATTTAAAAAAAAAAACACTGAAGGTAACGTCGAACTATACATTGTTCGACGTTCATATATGTATCATAATGTCGAAAAATGCACTGAATGATGTTCATATAATGTAGTGGATAACAATTGTTTTTCATTGTTTTTCATTTGTTTTGACTGATTGATTTTTGTTTTTGTTGAAGCTCTTTCGTGGTTAACGAGTGATAACTGTCTAAAAACCGTTATTTTCATGCTTAAATTTGATAGTAAAACACATCCTTTGTGGCTTAGAATGAACTTTAAATCAAGTAAAACACTTAGTTGAGCGCTCAGAGCGATTAGAGGGAAACCGCCCAGCGGCAAAACTGACCGCTGAGCGGTCAAAGCGGCAAGAGGCAAACCGTTGAGCGGTGAATTTAGGCGCCTGAGCGGTTGTCTGTTTTTTTGTTAGATTCTGTAAATCTTTCTATAATCTATCTGTTAACTTTTTGGGCTTATATATAGCCCCAGTGTGAATTAGAAAGGGATTCTTTTGGCAGAGAGAAACGTCCAGAGCTATTCCAACCCTTGGAGGAGGTTCCTTGGATGCTTAGGCTCCATTCAACCAAGTTTAGGGTTATTTCTTCCATTCTTTCATCATATTTCATCTAGTTCACCATGATTATGGTGAACTAAACCCTTTGTTGTTGGGGAACAATGTAATCTTTTGAAACTCTCATATATTCAAATTCTTATTTATTTCATATGCTTGTCATATACTTGTTTATCGATTGTTGGGTTCTCATCTGTGCTCAATGCTTTTATTGTTTAACTCATTCAATAAAAGATGTTTGTCTTTATCGATATGGGGACATAAGGTAATGTCATGAACTGGTGGGAAATTCCTTGATTATGCCAATATCGCCTAGGGATAGGGGTAGGACGGTCAATTGTAGTTGCTTCCTATCACATTGCATTATTGGTTACTAGGGGAGGCTAGGGATAGCAAGCCGGTAATTAATAATAGGCTCTTTTCACCAAGGGATTGGGTTAAGGGTAAATAAGAAAGTGTGCATGGCAATTAGATAAATAAGTGAAGAAAATAAGAAGAGTAGATATATGAGAGTTAATAAGATGAAATTGTAAACCCCAACAACACCATTCATCCATAGTTTCTCAAAACCAATTGAATCAACTGCATTGTATGTTTATTTTTGTTCTTTGCATATAACCACAAATTTTATTCTCTTCTCAAGTCTTACGCGATTAGGTTACATGAAAGTTAAGGCCTAAGAATCCTTTGGGAAAACGATACTCAGACTTACGCGTTTATATTACTTGATAACGATCTGGTACACTTGCCAGGGACTTAACACGTTTTTGGCGCCGTTGCCGGGGACTCGTGGTTTAACTTATCTAGTAGTGTAAACTAATTAAGTTTGACTTGATTGTATATATCTTTTTATGTTTTTATTTTTTTATTTTTATTTTTTAAAAAAATATAAAAAAGTGCTACTGGGGTTTGCGTTGCTTGTGCATGCAACAAGAGACTAGACATACTAGAAGCAAGAAAAATACGCAACCTCTTCTTGAAGGCTTAAGCGAAGCAAGAGGGAGAAGGAGGGTCAGACGCCCATCTAGGGATTTGTTTCCTTCACCTGACAGATTACTATCACCTTCACCAGATAGAAGAACAGAGGAGATGGCTGAAAGAACTCCTCAAAGACGCACTCTTGCAGACCAATCAGATACGGTTAGCCCTTTCCATTTTAACAGCATAGTCATGCCTACGGATCAAACGAGCAACATGGTGATGAATCCAACACTTATACACTTGGTGCAAAGCAAACTGTTTCATGGCCTGTCAAATGAGAATCCCTATGATCATTTGACAGTGTTCAGTGAAATATGCAACACAATGAAGATAGCCGGTGTATCAGATGATAGAGAGAGACTTAGCTTGTTTCCTTTCTCATTGGAGGGTAATGCTAAGACATGGCTCAATTCTTTTCCCGAAGGGACGTTTACTACATGGGAAGCTGTGGCTACAAAGTTTGTCAACAAATATTTTCAACAGTCCAAAGTTACTTAGGGAAAGCTGGAGATCTCATCATTTAAACAAGGCATGGAAGAAACTCTAAGTCAAGCATAGGAGCGATTCAAAGGACTACTAAGGAAAACACCAGTTCACGGATTTGACAAGACAACCATTGTTCTTGCCTACCTTGGTGGACTGAATATGCAGTCTAAGATGATGTTGGACGCCTCAACTGGAGCTGATATTAAACAGAAGACTGAGGATGAAGCCTATGACTTGATAGAGCGTATGGCAGCTAATAGACAAGAAGCATATAGTGAAAGGGGCGTACCGACACAACAGAGAGGAGTCTTGCACTTACCTGCAAATGATGCAATGTTAGCTAAAAATCATCTTTTGACCCAAAAGCTAGATACATTGACAAAGATCCTTTCACAACTTCCAAAGGAGCTTCGTAATGTCTCTCAAGCACAACAACTATGTGATCTTTGTGGTGGTGACCATATTAATGGTCAATATGCTATACCTGAGGAGATGCGGCAGGAAGCTAACTATATGGGGAACCAATACCAGTATAGGCAAGGGAATTTCAATCAAGGCAATCCTAGCCAAGGTTGGAAGAATCATCCAAGTATTGGTCAACAGTAGAATAACCCATCAGGGCAACAAGGAGGCTTCAGGCAACAACAACCTTTGACTATGTGGTAGCAGGTTTCACATTTGACAGAGTTTGTCAAAGATATGAGTGGAAGATTTGATACATTCATGAAATTTGATGAGTCCAATCGAGCAAGTGATCAAGCTACTGTTAGGTCACTAGAAATGCAAATTGGACAACTGTCAAAAAGAGTAGAAACCATTGAAAAGAACCAGTTTAGGGCTAATACTGATGTTAACCCCAAAGAAGAATGCAAAGTTGTGGTGACAAGTGATGGAGGAAGAGCTGACAAGGAAGTTGTAGAGATTGGAAGTTGTGATCAAAAGGAGGAAGAAGTGATTGAGATTAGCAGTGATGAAGAAGAGGTAAGTGAGAATGACGAGTTTGGTGAAGAAGAGAAAAAAGAAGAGGGATTGGAAGAAGTTGAGAAAATAAGGGATAGTCATAATGGGCAAATGAGAAAAATATTTAGACATGTGATCACGGTCCCTATGGAAGAAAGTCATCCTCAAATTCCTGTTTATACAAAGAAAAGTAATTACATTGGAGATGTGATAGACCTTGATGTAGAAGAGGAAGAGCAGGAAGTATTTGTGCATCCAAGAAAGGAACATCATCCACAAAAAATGAAGGATCCAGGATTGTTAACTCTTCCTTGCATGATAAATGATGTGGATATAGGAAGAGAAATGATCGACTTTGGGTCTAGTATAAATTTAATGCCTTTAAATTATTTGAAGAGAATTAAAGGGTTAATGCTAAAACCAGCAAACACTACTATAACAGTTGCAGATGGTTCTGTTAAGAAAACAACTGGTAAGGTGGAAGATGTAATTGTCCGTATTGAGGAGTTGGAATTCTTGATTGACTTTGTAGTCGTGGATATGGAGAATGAAGGAAGGATTCCATTAATTTTAGGAAGACCTTTTATGAGGACTTCCAGAATGGCAATGCGTATCCATGATGGAATAATAACTTTGAAAGATCAAGAATTTGTGTTAATGTATAATTGATCCAAAGGAAGGAAAGTAAAAATAAAGGAGAGGGACAGGCATAAGAAGTCAAGAAGAGAAGCTGCACTAAAGGACAACACAACAGGTACTAATTCTAATAGTTGTAATGTTTTGCAGGTACCTAAAAATGAGGTGGTTGACAAATGAGGCACTATCCACGCTGAATATACACCACTTCCAATAGGAGCACAAGTGAGATTCAAGAACAAGAAGTGGCTTGTTATTAAGAGTCAAGAAGATGGCAAGTTGGAAATCAGGAAACCATTCACAAGAGCCATAAAGAAAGTGGATAGAAAGCAACTGATGAGTTGGGTTGATGAAGATCCCAACCGGGATGGAATGTATTGATTATATCTAAATCCCACTTTGTATAAACATTTGTAGTTTTAGGGTATTTGATNTTGTACATATACTTTATTGAATCTTTGAACACTTTTTGGGTGGTATCTACTGAGGGATGCTAANTTTTTAAGTATCTACTGAAGGATACAAGGTAAGTACACCTACTGAAGGGTGTTAGAAGGAGAAACACTTACTGATGAGTGCTAAACAAGTTTGGGTCAGGCTCGTGACGTTAAACAAGCGCTACCTGGAAGGCAACCCAGTTGGTTGTTTGTTTATTAATCCTGTGTTAAGTGCATTACATGTTAATGATTGCATCTGAGAGGGGAAAAGTATATATTTGACAAATTGAAGGTCGAAATTAAGTGCTAGAAGGAAAGATTACTCAAAAGAAAGCAAAAGAAGTGATATTAGGCGCAGACCACTGAGTGGTCCATTTTACCGCTGAGCGGTTTTACAAGTTTTTCACTTTGAAACACTTCTTTGCATTTCGCCTGAGCGGTCTCCCTAAGCCCTAGCACTCTCCTTTCACTTTCAAGAGCATTTTAGAGAGATTTCCTCACTTTCTCATTCACCCACTCACCAAAAATTCAATTTTCCACCATTACTTTGTCAAAGTTTGGGGTTTTTGGTTGAGGGATTTGCATTGGAGAGGACATACATCATCAATTAAGCAATTTTTCTACAAGCATTCACAATTTTCACTCAAGTAAGCATGCAAATTCATGTTTAGGGTTTCTAATTTGGGATTTGTTGATGACATGCTTAAGAACATGATAAATTAGGGCTTTTGATTTCTATGCATGAATTGATAGAATAGGAACTGTTTGAACCGATTGAATTGCATGATTTTGGTCTGGATTGATGATTTTAGCAAAAGAGTGGAGATTAGGATCAAATAGGCAAAGATTTTGAAAAACCCTAGCTTCCACCGCTGAGCGGTATGTTTTGACGCTGAGCGGTGGCGCGGCTTGAGGCAAACCGCTTGGGCGGTCTTCTTTGACGCTGAGTGGTTTGCAGTTGTTTTGCCTAAATGTTGAAATTTTTGGATGATTGTGTGTTGAGGAGCCCTGTTTTTCCTCAAAGAATTGTATGATTTGATGATGCACTAATTATGTTTCTGTGAATTTTGTTGGATGAAATTGATTTATGCAGGAATGTCTACCTCAAGAAGAGTTAAGACTATGGGCAACAAAAGGAAGGAACCAGAGCGACCTAGAAGATACTATTCTTCAAGGTTCCTTTCAAGGAAGCATGAAGAATATTTTGCTATAGTCCAGGAAAGGCGACTGCTGATGGAAAAAAAAGCCATGTATATCCCTGACTTGGCTCCAGAGTTTGGTTTGGAGATTGAAAGGCGAGGATGGGAGAGACTGAAAACTTATCCAGCACCAGCCAGTATTGAGTTGGTAAAGGAGTTTTATGCGAATGCCTTGCCGAGAGGAGGAGTGTCTGTAGGGAGGTACATGAGCTATGTACGTGGGCACTTGATCAGTTATGATCCTGACACCATCAACGCTTTTCTGGGGACTGAGTGGCCAGGAGAGCAGTGCAGGTATGTTGTTATACTAGGGAGGCCAAGGATTATGAGGACATTGAGCGAGTGATGTGTATCCTTGGGAGGCATTATCAGAGAAACCCTAACGGAGCACCGGTGAACATCCTTAGGGCAAATTTAACTCCCCTAGCTAAATACTGGATGACATTTACTCATGCCAACATCCAGCCATGCTCTCATGTTTCCGATATCACTTTACATCGGATCTTGGTTATCTACTGTATGTTGAGGCAGATGGATGTGAACGTTGGTAAGATCATTACCAGTGAGATTTTGAGTTGCGCCAACACTGTGAGCAGCAGGACACCACTGGGACATCCGTCAACTATTTTTGGAGTCACACGGCCATGAGAAAAGGGCAGCCGTCACTTAGCAAAGATTACCGAGAGTTGTATGAGCTGGGAGCTTCTTTTTTTTTTTTTTTTTTCACTAAAGCATGTTTCTGGATTGTGGTTGATTTATTTCTCAACAATTTAAATGGATAATGTAGAGCTCAAGCCGCATTTTTCTTTTTGATTTAGCAAATTGAAGTTAGTCGTTACTTGGTGACAAGGATTAAATGAAGAGAACAACTTTCACTACAAGAAAAATCGCAATTATCTACAGCCAAAATCCTTATATAAGGTCAAAAATCCGTATATAAAATTTGGTTATATACGGATTACATACGGACAAAAATTCGTATATAATACCCTCGTAGCTAAGTTTATATATGGAAATATCCGTATATAAATTATACACGGATTTTTCCGTATATAAATTACATACGAAAAAATCCGTATGTAAAATCCGTATATAAATTACATACGGAAAAATCTGTATATATAATCTGTATGTAATTTATATACGAAAAAATTCGTATGTAACTTATGGTTTTATAAAAAAAAATTAAATGATCTCACATCTACATCCTATAACTAATAGTTTCATATACTAATAAAAATTCAAATAAAATTGTCAAATTATAAGTTATAATACCAAATATCTCTCAATTTTTATTAAAACGTGATATATACAATTGAATGGTCCTACCTCATTGTAACTAGATTGTCATCAGATATTCCATAAATTATTAAGGCAGAGGTAACTGACTATGCAATATATACTATTATACTATTGAGACAAAAATTAGTCATGTTATATTCTACTTTGGTCCATTGCGAAAGTTACAAAACCATGAAACTATGGTCGAACTAGTTGAGCTTTGGGCAAAGCCTCATCAGTAGTGACGTACGTGTCTGAAGCTTGCAATAAGAGGAAAGGAAGGGAGAATTTTGCTCCATTGATACTTTGTTGATCAAGTGTAGCAAAATTTGTTAAAGTTCTTCTTCATCACTCCAGCCATGAATCTCAGCCTTAGGAAGTGAAGGATCTCTGCATATAAGATCCCACAGCGGAAAGTTCTTCCTTGGCATCATAAAGTCCGTCTCTTTCAACCTCTTCTGATATTGAATCTTGGATTCCCTCTATCACTAAACCCTGCAATCATTCAAACAAAATAACTTCTTTCAATATTTGATAATTGAAGAAGCTTCAACCCAACATTTCATAATTTTGTATTTATTTGGAACTATTGGTGGGGCCTATGTCAAAACTAATCCTTATTTTGTATTTCAATCAAATCCTGTGGGCTCATACCAGATACAAAACCAGAATGGCATGGTTGCTTGGTTAAGAAAAATTTTGATATTTTTTAAGGCCGAGAAATCAGGAAACAACACTCCACAGTTAGCACTTGTCAACATGATTAAAAATAGAAAATAATATTTTCCCAGATACTAGAGCCAGTTAACATCAACTTGAAAACAATATCTGAAATGTGTATAGTCCTTCTCTTTTGCTGAGAAACACTTCTCATTCTCTCCACCATGCTTTTCTCCTCTCACTAACACATCATTTAACACTATTAGAATGAAAGAAATATCTTTTGTTTACATTTAATTAGATCTCTTTTAAGTATTTTGTAAAATTGAGTATTTTTAATTCACTTTATTCAACATTTTTTTATATTTAAGTTTCTTTCATTCAATTTTTCTAGTAACTTATTTAAGAATAAAAATGAAACATTTTGTGTTAATATAAAATAATATTAAAGCTAAAACTAAAAGATAAGTAATTTTTATTATTTTTATTAAAAATGTGTTAAATAATGAGATGGTCTGATTATTATTATTATTATAAGACGAAGGGATCAATTATTGATGTTGATAAAAGTAATACGACAATCTAAGATAACAAATTTAAAAAGAATTTCAAATATAAACTATAAACAATTTTAATACTCAATAAAACAAAATATCTTAATAAATATTCCATTAGAAATGCTTTTTCAGCCATAATTACCACAACATAGAAATTTGATAGAAATATTAGTTGCAGATCCTATAGTCACCCCAAAATATATGTCCTGCATAATATTATTCACCACATAGTACCATTCATTAATTATAAAATAAACTTAAGCTCATGTGTTATAAATTGACAAACCGTACCAACTTGTTCTACAACATTTCTTAAAATTGGTAGCAAAATTATGCTAATGAATCTCTTTATTTATAGAAAACAAGAAGCCTTGAAACAAATATTTCTCATGTGTTAAGCAACAATATACATTAAGTTAAAATATAAATACTCTATTAGTTATTATTAGGATTCAAATATAAAATTAGACAATAGAAAACATGAAGTCAGAGGGGATTTTAGGATCCATGAGGAAGAGCATATACCCATGAAGGGAAAAAAACTTAATCCCTTTGTTTATAGAAAACAAGAAGCCTTGAAACAAATATTTATCATATACCCATATTCATCTTAAAATTTTATTTTTGAGTGAAGTCTTTTTGATGTGGAAAATCATGGCTTTCATTCAAGTATTTGCGTTTATATGAACACATAATCAAAGATGAAGAATATTGATAATTATTATACCAGGGAGCTAACAGTTGATACGGTTTCCAGAACTCCTTTGCCACCAAAGAAACCTTAACCAAGAGGGTTGTATGGTAGAATTCTAATCCCAAGCTCCCTGTATCAAATAAAGTTTTTTTTATCACTTTTCATGTAATTAATTGGTGTGCAAATTCCAGAACTGGAAAATAAGTTGAACTTACCTACAGAGAGGAACTATATCAACCTTTCTTCATGGTAAGAAATTCATCGCCATTAAGTTATTGCTTATTTATAAATCAAACACTTTTAAAATAAGTTATATACCCTTTCGTATTCATCTAATCACTTTTCCTCCTCAACTGCAAATTTCCAATTCTATTTCATATCTAAGATATCTCTTGTGCTTAGAGCTTGCTCATTGGCTTGTCTTATCTGACCATCCATGTTTTGAAGCAAATGAGACATATCAAAATTACCTGCAAAGCCATCAAAAGTGTTCAAGGAAAATTTAGAGCCAATACCAAACACTATGGACAAACACAACAATAATTTTCTAAAGTATTTAGAGCCAATACCAAACACTAACAGAATTTACAAAAGCAAGAACTTGGTAACTCATGATATTACCTTTGGAGGTATACTTGAATATCTTGAACTAAGGAGATCCTTTTAGCAATAAAGAAGTACAATTAGAATTTCTTTTCCTTGTTTGGGTGTTAGATTGTTGGAATAGGAATTATTATCAATATTCCAAAAAAAAAGGAACCTAACACAAACCCATGTGGTTATCTATTCTAATAGCCACATGAAGTCTTCCAATATTCAACAAAGAGATTGGTAATATTTGAAAATAAGAATGTTTTGTGCCTCCTCCAACACCCTAAGCTAGTAGCTGGTTATAATACCTTATTTGGTGATCAAACATATTGGTTTTAAGAAATTTTACTCCAGCTCCCTCTCATGGTCAGATAAATCCTGTTTTTAATGTATATCAACTTGACAAGACAGTAGGAAGTTATCATGTGGAGACTAACCTTCCCATGGACTAGCAGGTGGACACAATAAATATAAGAAATTGAATCAAAAAAGGATACACAATGAGAGGACAATAGTCTTATAATATCAATTTCAAAATTTACATTGGATGAAACAGAGGAATCAAGAAAATGACCAAAGTTGTGTACTTATGTTCAGCTAGGGCCTAATGTACTTAGTTTCATAAATCAGGACGAGCAATAGAAATACTAAATTATGGCAATAAGAAAGTATCGTCTTACTCTTATTCCACACATGTAATTGCAAAACCAATGACACAAACAGAATGCAATTATTCAACATCTAACTTCTAGAATCCTCTTGAAAATTCAAAACAAGTGTTTTAAAACCAACAAAATTTATAATTGAAAAGAAAAGTATTTCTGATCATTCTAAGTACCACTGATCATTATATTTACACACATTAAGAATGTATTACCATGTTAGAAAGAGTGCAAAATATAAAAAGTATATCAATTTAGTAAATAGATCACGTGAACAAATGTTTGCTACATGCCCATTGTAAGATGAATACAGAGGTCTATTCTCTTTTCTAGTTAAATCTCTAGACCCTGGTAATTTATGAAATGATTAATAGAGATGAAAGTTTGCTCAGTGTTATTACGAGAATTTGAGATCTGAAAAGACATATAGCATATGCCCTAATCAAGATATAATTATTAACATACTTAGAGATTCTGGCTGTGAACCATAAAGTTCTTGCTCTCGAAGATGATATAAAACAGTTGGCCACAGAGATGAGACATCTTTAATTGGATGGAATCTGGAAACTTCAATAAAAGCACTATTAATGTTTTCCTTGGAGTAACCCAATTGAGTAAACTGCAAAAGAATAAAAGTCAATAAAAGAATAAAAAGAACATTTCAATTATCAACAAAAAAAACCATATGCAAGTGAACCAAAAAAAAACATGAGAAAAAAATTAGGATATTTTATTAAATTAACTTCATGAGCGTCCTTTGAGTGAACGAAGAAGGAAGAAAAAAAAAAAACTTCAGTGAATGATTTTTGACTAAAAGAGACCAGGATTGGAGGCAGAAATCCTAGGTTTCGAGGAAGGAAGATGATGTTCAAGATAGAGAAAGGGAGGGCTCGAGTGAATGAGGGATAACAAAGACCACATAGAAGAAGAAGGGCTCCATGAGAAATGGGCACGAATGCTTCTGCCTCTTAGCATTCTCTTTAATTTTATTTTTGTATATTTTAATTATTATTTATTTTAAAATTCGTATATAAATTTATTATGTACGGAATAATCTGTATATAACTCATTTTTCGTTATCCGTATATAAAATCCGTATATAATAAGTTGCTTATCTACCAATCAAAATTCGTATATAATAATCCGTATGTAAATAGCATTTTTCTTGTAGTGTTTACTTTTCTTTGGTAGAAATGGTGATTGAGCGTGATTGCCTAGTTGTTGTCATGTCATGTTTATTCATTTTTCTATTTCACAATTGCAATGTTGTTACTGTGAGGATAAGTGTTGCATTTACTAATTGAAAAGTCTTATCCAGCCGTCACTTCCAACAACTCATGTGGTTCTTCTTTGCTTTTATTTCTTGGGTGAAATCAGCTTGATGATTAAGTGAAAAGAGAGGACACTCTGAACTTTTTTTTTTGAGACTTTGGCTTTTGTATGGGTTTCTTTTCTTGTAGAGCTGGAAGGTGTTCTTGGACAAAAGGATGATGTTTTACGGTTTTCTTTGATGGTTAAATGAGAGAAGCACATTTTCCTATTTTCTTTTCATCTTGTGAAAGGCTGCAGCCGTAGGGTACCTTGATTGAAGTGATGTTCTTTTCTTTTCAAACGGTGTAGATGTGCTTGAGCTGGTGGTGTCACGGCTGGAGCATATTATGTTTTAATTGATTGAGAAATTGTGGAAAGGGAACACTACAAGAAAGAGGGAGATTTTCGGCGGAAATTTACCGAAGGACTATGTTCCGCTGGTAATATTGTTTTATCGAAGGATCTTCTGGCGGAACGTTGGGTGTAACATTATCGAAGGATTAACACCGTCGGTAAATGCAATGATATGCTTGGCGGTCATTACCGAAGGATTTGTGTCGCCGGTAAAGGGGTCAAGAAATTAAATAGGGTGATTTTCCCCTCTTCGAGTTACAGAACCCATATACCCTTAGAAGTTTTTAGAACCCCTTAGAACCCTTATTCTCTGCAACCCTATTGTGCACATCTCTTCCTTCAAAAAGGCTGTTGTGGCTGGTCGTTCAGTGCTTCTTCGTTCAGTGCATGTGAGCTATCGGAGTCCCTCCGGCTGTTGTGGATGGTCATCCATTCCGCCGTCGTTCGCGGCCATTGGTAAGTATTATTTTTTTCCGTAAATCGTTAATGTGTTCGGTGGAGTAAATAATTTGGGTTGTGACTTGTAGGTATTGTAAGTAAAAGAGCGTTCAAAGCCTTCGTTAGTGCGTCGTTCGTTTGTGGGGTGTTCGGTCAGTAGGTGGGAGGTTCGTGACTTCTTGTGGCCAGTTGTCTAGCGAAACGCCATTGTTGGCTGGCACTTGTAAGTATCCTAATTCCAAATTGGGTTTGCCTGTGCTGACTATGTTGTTGTATATAGGGTATTGTAGGGTTTTGCATTTCATTTCCCTATTTATGGAAAATTTGGGTTTGGCCGTCGGCTTTTTTTGTTTGTTTGATTCAATTATGTTGTTTAGTATAAACTTTGTCGTTGATTGTGTTGCGGATGAGGTTGTTTGACTGGTTATGATATATATGTGGATAATGGTAGTTCAATGTTTTTATGGTAGGAAAGGAATTGAGATTCAGTAATGATATATACCCTTAATAGTTATGTTTTCTGGATCAGCCTCCTTTGGTTGGATAGCAGTCGTACATCCCCAAGTTAAACTTGGGTTTTTATGGTTCAAATATGTTGAATCATCTGTAACATTAAAGTAGGAAAAACTCCACAAGAATCTGGCAGCTCTACTTTTGGGTACTATTGTTGATCTCTACACAATTCTGAAAGGACCATCTAGAGTGGGATAACTTTGCATTTGATAGATTTGGAGAGTGTTTCGTTCGCAAGTGAATCCACACCCCAAAGTCTCCATTTTTCTTTTATTCGATTAAAGAATATATATATTCACATGAGACATTAAAGTTACTTCAACCTTGTAATAATATCTTGGCAATTTTTAATTCTAATTAGAGTGGAAACGTTAGGAGTTAGTAGTTTTATTCCTGTTTTAATTGTAAGAATTACCATAGTTTAAGGTTTTGAATATAGAAAGCCAAATTTCAGTATATAAATTGACAATTGTATCCTTTGATTAATATAAACAGAAATTAAATGAAAATATTCACACAAAAAGACTTGTCATCAAATGAGTATTATTGTTCTCATTTTACTAATTAATTATTTAATTCTATAATAGTAGTTTATGATTGTCTCACTCTCCATTATATTCATTAACTCAAACTAACGTCTTAGATGAGAATTACTTATGTTTAGTATAAGTACTGTTGGTTAAGAAATAGTGTATTGAAAACCATTTATGAGAATCACGTTTCTATCATTATAATTTTTTGTCTCATCCACATGTAGGCAAACATCATAACCATTACTGACATTAGAGGAAAAGGTGCAACTTGGAGTCTGAGATAATTTCTCATGCAGAGTTAGAATCTAAGCATATTATCTCAAGTGTGGCAGTTATTCCTTCATTCTCTGCTTGAACCTTGACAAGTAAGTACCCTTATTGATATGTTTAATTTATCTTTGTGAATTAAAATCATACATGCCAATTCATATATGCCAAATCATAGATATTATTAAAATGTTTAAACTGCCAGGATTAGTCCTGTTTTCAACAAAACAATTGGAATTTGTTTTGTGTAGAAGTTGGTATCTATAGTTTAATTATAGATGGGCTGGAAAATTGATGTATGGCTTTGTGTATGGGCTTTGATATATTGCCAGGATTAGTCCACTTATAACTAAGTTTTAAGATGAACTTAAAAAAAGAAAAAATTATGAATCTAACTTCTTTATAAACTTCCACTTTCTATTCATTTGAAAATCTATTATTAAAATATTCCACGTACTACAAAAATCTAATGTCAAAATATAAGTTGGAAGTTGTTAATAGATAATTTTGGATCCTTTATATTTTTTATTGTTTCAATTTAGTATTTTAATTAATACAAAAAGTTTATTTTAGTTATTTATGGGTTATTGTGAAACTAAGTTTCACACTAGGACTAGCTTTTGCACAATGAACCTTTAGTTATTTATGGGTTTTTGTGAAACTAAATTTCACACTAGGAATAGCTTTTGCACAATGAACCTTTAGTTATTTATGGGTTTTCAAACCTGAGATTACTAATTAAACAAGAAAAACCTAGTCTTTTTTAGACACTATCGATAAAGTAACAAAAATTTATTGAAAAGAAAGAGCTTAACCACACATAACGAACAACCACATGAGCTGAATGTTGGATTTGTGGAGTTCTGTTTAGTTTATCAATTATATGGTTTTAGACATTAGACATTATATATACATATATATATATATATATATATATATATATATATATATATATATATATATATATATTTGGAGTTTGGATTGATTGGAGTTGATTCCACAATGTTGGATTGTATTTTGAGTTCGATGTTGGTATGGGATTTTGTGCAGGTTTACTTTGACTGTATAAATTTTGCAAACTGCAGTGTGAATGTATTGTGCAGGTTACTGTTTTGAGTGGGATATAAAAATGAAACTGCTAGGACTATAAAAACGAATTTATCGAAGGATTTATCCTTCGGTAATTACCCTAGTACTATCCTTCGGTAATTACCGAAGGATATATCCTTCGGAAAATACCGAAGGATAAATCCTTCAGTATACCGAAGGACAAATCCTTCGGTAATTACCGAAGGATGGTCCTTCGGTAATTACCGAAGGACAGAATCCGCCGGTAATGGTTTTCGACAAAGCTTTTTCCGACGGAGTTGAGACCGTTGGTAAGCCGTCGATAAAATGGATTTCCGACGGCAATATGGTCTTTAGGGACGGACATTGGCCTTCGGTAATACCATTAATTGTTGTAGGAATGATGGGTGTCGCGGCCCATACAAATTTGATTTCATATAAGAGATGCAGTATAACTAGGAAATGACTCCTAGGTTGTCTCTCAAGGACCAAATGTGGTTCAAGAATTAGGTCTAACACGAAGTGGGGGGGGGGGTTGTGAAAATGTTGTGGTGAATGCAGATGAACAAAATCAAAACACTGACGCAAACAGATAATTAAACACAGATATGAAAACGATTTCAGAGACAGAATGGAAACGGTTGGTCATTAACTCAATCACTATGCTTCCAATCACAGATGAACACAACAATGAGGCTACTCTAACCTCCAATCCAGCACAGCTAACCGACTAAGCGAAGGTTAATCATTCCATCATAATCGCGAACTAAGCGAACACAAAACACCTATTCCATCCTATGTGTTCTATACAGATCGATCAACTAAGCGAAGATACAATCACCAATTGGGCAACTAAGTGTATACCCATTGCAAGAACACAATCAAATTTCATAGAATGCCAGGCAGAGCAGAATAAACACAAGAACAGTCCAAGAAATCTCAAGGAAGCAATATAATATCGCTAATGACCAACCCGACTAATTTAAACTAACATGACAATTAAATTATCACCACTGAACATAATAAGCATCATTAAAGTGAATATCAAAATTAAATAAAACAACAACAAAAACATAAGTAATTAAAGAAAATAACCTAGCTACATTTAAAAATGCCCACATTCCAACTAAGACATAGGAAGCATAGAAACATGAGCTTGGTGAATAATAAATAAAAAGAAAACTAGCCTACAATGATAAAATCATAAATGCAAATGAGTAAATGAAATACTAAAACTAAAGTAACCATGCTTCAAGAAAAGGAACATTTAAATGTCAACATCTCCAAGCAATTAATTAAAATAAAATGGTGGCTGGTTGAGTGCAAAATACAAGGACCCGTAGTTCATTATACTAGGAAAGGAAAATGTGATTTTCTACCATGTGCACACTTCTTCTCGGCCAAATGGCAATTAACTTTGTGAAATAAAAAAAAATAAAATAACATTGCAGTAGCAAGGTATCAACGTCAATCACCATATCACGTCCATCCTTTCCCTTTTTTTCATTCAACCAAGTCACCGAGAATAAAAGTTCAAAGGCAAATATGCTATGTCCAAACGTTCCAGCAAAGAAAGAAGAGAAATGTGCTTTTTAAAAATTCAACATCCCAATATGTCACCTGCTTTTTAAAAGAAAGAAGAGAAATGTGCTTATGAACAGACTTGAAGTACTGGAATAAAGAAAATACAATTCCCACTAGCCGTAACCCTCCATGTTGAATGACCAAAAATGATTTTTTAAATGAAAGATGATGCTCCCAAAGAAATCTTCTCGGACCAGCCAAATTGCATCTTCCCAGAATGAATCCCTCCTCCCAACGTTCCACCAACAAAAATAAAAAATACAATGGCAGCAGCTGCAGAATTTTTTGTCGAGAGAGTGGGAGCTCCCCCTAAAAAAATGACGGCTGGTCTTTTTGTGATCCCTAGGACCATGTGTCCTAAAATTGGAGTGGGGTCCACCCTAAAAAAATAAAACCCTAGGGTGACAAGTGTCCTACAATTTTTGTGCCCCTCATAATTTTTAACAATGGCCCAATGTGCAAAAGTTTGTCCAAAAAGTTTTAAACAATTAAAATACAATATAACTAAAATTTAGAATGTCTAATTGGAGAGTCTTGAATTTATTTGGTCTCTTCCAAATGTCCCAAATTGTGTTTCCAAAATTTTCCCTGAAAATAATAATGCAAATAATTAGCTCAGAAAATTCAAATTAATTAAAATTAGAATTTCCGGTCAAATTAAGTATAATTAGGAAAAACGGGAAATTACCGAACAATTAAG
>NW_014543990.1:28254-30989 GCF_000741045.1 Vigna radiata var. radiata | reverse complement strand
AGGAAAAACGGGAAATTACCGAACAATTAAGCACAATTCCCTGATTAATTCTAGCACAATAAACTAAGTACAGTCAATAAAATATCGACTCATCAAAATAGACCACACTTAGTCTTTTGCACTCCTGGGCAAAACCAAGACGAAAACCAGGGAACTACTCAAACATCAGGGAGGTGACAGAGACTCGAAAGACAGACAACGAAGACTCACAAAATAGGAACAGGGTTGCACAATTCTCACAAAATCTGGATAGTGAAAGGCATAGGCAGAATCCCACACAGAGTCAATGAAAGCAGATACTCACAGAATCATCCAAACATTTCAGTACATGGAAAACAGTCAATCAGTTCAAGAGATGAATCGAAAGCAACAGAGCCTCACAGATGCACACAATCAGTGTTTCTCTCAAGTGTTTAAGGTAAATCAATGTCACTCAATGCACTCAAGAAAGCAAGCAACAACTGACTTGGCAAGCCTCTAATATCAACACTCAAAACTTATATGCATGTTCAAATCAAAAGGTCTTTTATGGATGTAATGGGGCCAAGGAAAAGGGAGGATATAATATGGATCAGAAGCTACAAACCAAAAGGAATAGATGAGCAATGGAGAACAAGTGTAAACACAGTAAAATAGCACCCAAACCCTCTAATTCAAGCCTCTTCTTGACTCCATTATTCACAACTTTTTTTTTAATTTTTCTCATTTGTCTGTATATTTTTTTCTTTTTTTTTTCATCTCGTCTCTTTTCTTTTCTCTCTGTTCAGAACACAAATCTAAGAGACAAGATACACAACATTTTTACAAAAACAAGACAAGAAGAGGAACCAACTAGCCAATTCATATGAATATCCCAAGAGACCACACTTATTCCCAAAACAATTCCAAAGCTCCAAAATTCCCTAAGGTTAAGGTAATCATGGTTTTTCACTTAGGGCTAGTGTATGAGCTTCAAAACAAAGAAATGGCAAAAGTAAAGGCTCAAAGAGGGTTATCAAGGGATCACAACAAGGTAAGCTTATTTGGCTAGAGAGGCTCAAGAACAAACTGCCTTTATCACTTCCAAACATGCATATATATCAAGAATTATCAAAAAGAGTCAAGCCAAGGTATATGTGCAAGCAATCAAGAGACATATCACACACAAGAAAGAATATCAAGTGGCTCAAATCTCACACAGGGTAATTTCTGTCATAATCAAATCAACCTCTCAAACATCATAGTCATATTCCCAAGCAAAGAAGAGCAAGGATTTCAAACAATAAGTATCAATCAAGTGAAGGGTGGCTGAATTCCTCTGCAGCATTGCATCCAAATTACCGTGAGAATTGAAGAAGTGATTAGATGGAAGGGAGTTGGTGTGCGACACATTGGGAAGAGAAGCAAACTTGTGATTGGCTTTTTGGAAGGAAACGTTGTCTTCAATTTTCATTGAATGAATGGTGCAGACGGTGACACCACAAATCAACACATTCTATTTTTCTTTTATTGTTTACAAGAACTTGATGATTAATGGTTGAAGATGTCTTTCCTATTCATTGAGAGTGATGTTTCGACAGCAGCAAAAGTCACATGATTCACTTCCTTTTCTTTTCTTTGGAGAAAGCAAGACACGTGGAAGAGATTAGGTGTTGAATTTCCCTAGTTGGCTGCAACATTTTTTTTTTTTTTTGTATCTCTTGGTCAAAGGAAGCATTTCACTAGGAGGCACATGATGGATGGGGCTTTGCTGACAGCTTCATATGGTCACGGCTGGATGAGGGAAATATTTCCCAATTTTATTTTTCTTTGAAGCCAACACTTGGAAGCCCAACAAATGAGAGGTCTTGGTCAAGGCTTACTTTTTATAAGCTTTGCAAATTTAATTTGGTAGAATAAAATTATGTTTTTTATTTATTTTGCTTTAAAATATTTTGCATTGTATTTTGAGTTGTTTTTCATCTTCTTAATTTAGTGTTGCATTTTAATAGTTTTAATTATGCTTAGATATTTGTTTTCTCTAGTATTGGGTTTAGCATTTTCACTCTCTTTAAAGCTTTCTATGATGTTCGAATGTGTTTAATTATTATTTTTAATTTCGTCAATTGCATTCACAACCAAATTTTTTTTTACCATAACCACCCCACTTTGTGTTAGATCTAAATATCTGAATCTTTGTTGGTCCTTGAGAGACGACCTAGAAGTCACTTCCTAGTCTATACTGCATTCTTTTATGCTCATTAAATTTTGCATGGGGTGCGACCCCCACCAAAATTTTGGCGCCGTTGCTGGGGACCAATGGTTCGATTTTAGGTCTTTTGTTGTGTTAGTGTGTGTTGTGTTTTGTCATGTGTTATGAGTGTGATGTTCCGTTTTGTGTGTTTGTCATTGTGTGTTGCATTTAGGTAGCTTTAGTTGCATATTTTCATTGCATTCTTCTTTTCCCTCTTTCTTTTACATGTCTACCTATTCTGGTTTTGTGAATACTATTTCTTCTGCCTGTGCCTATGATTATGATTCTCCTGTTGATTTCTGTGTTGAGAACAGTAAGGTTCCTCCTCCATCTCATGAGAGGTCTGTTGAGACTTTGGCAAGTGCACCAAATCGCTCAAGTAGTAATACCGGTAAGACCGGATATCGTTTCCCAAGAGACTTCGTTATTACTCTACAATCGTATAATTACTAACTAATTCAAGTTAAAGAATGATTCCATTTTTGGTTGGTATTATGCAATGAAAGTAAAATTTATGCATAAG
>NW_014543990.1:18084-27784 GCF_000741045.1 Vigna radiata var. radiata | reverse complement strand
CATTTTTCATTTAAACACAAGTGCATTTACAAGAAGTTCTTAGTTTACATCACTCTCCAACAATAATGAACTTAGCTCTCCATTAATGGAGAGCTTGAGCTTACAATGGAATGAAAATGGTGAAGAAGAAGACCCAAGGAAGAAGATGGGTGAGTTCCCACAGCCCAAAATTTGCTCCAAGAGGTCCAAAATGATGCTCCAGAGCTTCAGCAGCCAAGAGTCCTTTACCCTCGAAAACTGTGTGCTATTTATAGGTCTAGGGTGCCAACTCAGCAAAAAATCGAGCCCAGCGCCCTTTTCTGGGGCGCCCAGGTGTGACAAATCAAGCAAAACAACGAGCTAAAGGGTACTAGGCGCCCCCTAGGGGCGCCTGGGTGTGGAGAAATGGCTGAATTAGCGAGCTGAAGGGTGCTAGGCGCCCCTCAGGGGCGCCTAGGCGCCACTTGTGCAGAGTAATATCATCAATTCTTCAACTTCTAGGCTTTTTCTTNGTTCTCCACTTTCAAGAGCTTCAATGTCTTTCCAAAGCAAGCAAAGTTCCTACAAAATTTGAGAGAAAGAGATGAAAACTAAAGTGTGTAACCTAAGCTAAGTTTTATTCACAGAGTTAGATTAAAGGGAGGATCAAGCTTGTTTCAAGCTTTAGGAGTGTTGATTTGGCAAGAAAATTGCCCCAAAGATAATGGTAAAGATTACCGTTATCAACAACCCCAAACTTGAAACTTTGCTTGTCCTCAAGCAAAAAGGAAGAACAAGGCTTAGACAAACAGTTCAATTCCGATGAATCAACACTCAAGACAGTCATGATCTATTCAGACTCGCTCTTCATGATAAAATCACTTTTGAGAAGATGAGTATTTGACAGAAAAAATTACAACCATGGTGCTCACAGAACAATAATCACAAGAAATAGGTCAGGTTTTAAAAGGGGTCAACAAACATGGCAAAAATGTTCTCAACACTAACATGAACCCTTTCCTCACCAAGGAAACTGTTTCTCTCGAGCACACTAGTGTATAAGGATGCGTGTTTCTCACTCTTAGCCACACAAAGGTCACACAATTCAACTTTGCCTTTCATTTCTACCACAATGAAAACATTCACCTGCAAGTTTGCATCACAAGGACTTTCAAGGCTTGTATTTTGGTTGGGCTAAGAAAGAAAAATTGGTTTTTCAGGACATCAAAGCACCTTGAGCTAAGAGAGCGTTCAAATCAGCATAATTCAACAAATTCCACTTCTTAACGTCAAGAATTTGCAACCAATTTTCAATTCTTTTTCCAACTTTTCATCTACTGATTCTTTTTCTTGATCTTGTTCCCTTTTCTTCTTTTTCTTCACATTTTTCTTTGTTTCTTTTCTTGTCAATTTCTTTTTGTAGCATCAACCACCCCAAACTTACACATTTTCCTCTACCAAAATGAATGCTTCACTTAGCTCAAGGTAAAGAGGTCAAAGTTTGCAATATTGGTCAAAAAGCTCAAGAATGGGGTCACTGTCTCTTCCAGGTTCACAGTGTTAAGGTTCAAAACATCGAAAAGATAAAAGGACAAGATGGCCTTGATCACATGAAACAAGAAAGTAAATGGTTCACATAGAGAAAGTCAGGCAAAGTCAATTGAGATTCCAAAGTGATATCGTTCAACAAAAAAATCTGAGGCACAACATCTCACTAGGATTCTAAGGGTTCCACATTTTTGTTTTCAAACACAATTCTCTGTATATTGACCACAAGCAAAACCTAGCATACTCTCAAAAAGTCATGAGCAACCACAATCAATTCTTCACATCTCAAACCTAACATCTCAGAGCAATCAAACCAATCGAGCCAGCACAAAACAATTTTCACAATCAAAAGCATACTTGATATCGACACAAAGTCATCAAACTCCGTCAAGCCAAGTTCAATCACTAAAAAGAGAAACAAAACTAGAGTTTTTAAAATAAAACTAGAAATTAAAAACATGACAGAAAAATAAAAGGTGTCCCCAAAATGAAGTGCATTGACTGAGCCTGATCCAAGCTTCAGTCATCATCCTCGTCCTCGTCCTCCTCCTCATCATCCTCAAGAATCTCAGTGCCAGCAACTGAGTCCTCCTCCTCCTCAGAGCCATCATCCTCAGAACCATCGTTAGAGTCATCCTCCTCTATGGCTTGAGCACCAGACGACGAGCCACCTCCTCTAGCAGTAGGAGCCTGGTCCTCAGGCCAAGCTACAAATGCATCATACTCGGCGGGAGTCATAAAGTCGAGGTAAGAGGCTCCAAAGGCGTGCCTCATCATCGCCGCCTGGGCTTGACCAATCCGGTTGATGGCCTCCATCTTCGCGTCCTGAGCACAACTAATCTGGTGAAGGGACTCCATCTTCTCCTCCATCCTCTGCATCATCTGCCTCATCTCCACCATCATGAATGAATCGTCCGAAGCAGGGTGGTCAGGCTGAACAGGTGGGTCCTGCCCAATAGGATGCTGCGGGGGATCCTGGGCGTCATACCTGTGACGCCTGTGGCGTCGAGGAGGCTGTGGAGCAGGAATGGGAAGGGCCTCCTCATCAATTAGGCAATATTGCTTATAATATGCAAGATCAATCATCTTGCGTGGAGGCTCTAAAGGTGCTTCAGATGTGTCAACACCAGCCAGCTCACACAAGAAGGTGATGAGGGAAGGATGCCCAAGGGGAGCCTTCGGGTTCACAGTTTGAGCACACTCAAAAATTTCACGAGCTAAGATCTGGCCCAGACTGATCTGCCGGCCCTGAACGATGAAGTAGAGAAGAAAGGCCCTGCTCAAGATAAGATCAGAAACATGGGAGCAAGGAGTGATGTTGGCATGCATGAGAGTCATCAAGTATTTATGCACCGGGGTGAGGAAAGAGCGGCGGACATGCAGAGGCTTGCCATGACTATTTCTTTGAAGGCTGCCATCAGGAACACACAAGACGCGCTCCACATCCGCAATATCAACACCACGAAACTCCTCCTCACGAGCAGCGGTGAATTCACAAGCAATGTTCTCAGGCCACTGTGTGTTGAAGAAGGTGTTAATGGTGGCCGCATCAAAAGGTACCCGGCGGCCCCGTACGTAGCTAAGGAAAGGTTCCTCCTCCTCAGAAAAACGGCGAGCATTTGCATAGAATTCCTTAACAAGNGCAATGCTCGCNGCTTCAGGATATGTAAGGAGACGCATCCAGTTCCNCCTTTCAAGCTCNNCACGAAACACAGGTGCATCAAAACTCAGCGGCTCAAATTTCCTCTCCATTGATAGGCGGCGATTTTGAACCACCTGAAAATGAGCCTCGTGCCTCTAGGAGAGGAAATGGTGGCTAAAATAACGGCCCTTCTTCTTCTTGCTCTTGTCAGCTTTGTGGCCAATGGTCTTGACTCGCTTGGGATTGGAGGATGAAGCCATACCTGCATACAAGTTTGAAGCAAATGTTTTGGCATGTTAGTACTCAAGAGAAACACCATGAGCAACAAACTTGCAACTTGATGCACAACTCAGGCTTAACAATGCAAAGTCATAGTTGGAAACCCAACAAAGACAAACAAACAAGACATGCAACAACAAGAAACAGTTAAAACAAAACAAAAAATTGATGGACGAAAAATGTTGTGGGTGCACGGGGCGCCTGGGCGCCCTTCAGGGGGCGCTGGGGCGTGAAAAGTGCAGAACAGTGGCTGCAGGTGTGTGTTTGGCAGTGGCAAGTGGGGTTTGTAGGTGAGAGGAAAAATTTAAGAAAGGGAATGGGAGAATGGGTGAGATGCAAGGGTTGAAAAAGAGAGAGTGATTGAAAGAGATGGTTAGGGTTTGAATATGAAAAGGAAGTGGCAGTGAGAGGGGGGAACGTAAGAGGGCTTTGGTGGTGGTTTGGGGCAGTGAAGAAGTGGAGAAGGAAGTGGAGTGCAAAGTGTGTGAGTGGCGCTGGAGAGAGGGGCACTAGGGTTAGAGTGTGTGAGAGAGGCGTAAGGGGGAGAGGGGCGCTAGGGTTTATAAAATAATGGGCCAAGCGCTGTGCAAAAGAAGCCCAACTCAGAAATCAGGTTTCTGCAAAATCCACGCCCAGTGCCCTTCATGAGGCGCCTGAGCGCGAGGAATGCAGCAGAACAAGGGCGCTGGGCGCCCTTTTGGAGGCGCTGGGGTGCGACCAGTGCAGCAAACCAAATAAGAGGCAGTGGAAAATGGCGTTGGGTGCCCTATAAGGGGCGCCTAGGCGTCAATTATGCAGAATCTCTGCAGAATTCTGCAGAATCCAAATTAGGTCCAACTCAACTTTGACTTTTCGAATTTTAAACTTCTAAGCACTCAATTCAGCCAGATTAGTGTGATTACACTATACAAACTTGTTCAAATCCTTAGGGAATGAAATTGAGTGCTAGAACTCCCAATCAAGTGTCTTATTCCAAGCTATCCAATTCTCCAACTCAAGTTGTGACTTTGACAACAAAAAAAAAACACATAAAACATGCCTCAATTCAACAAACTCAGCTTGACCAAGCACCAACATACCAGAATGCACATAAACAACTTTGTTTGAGCCTGATCACAGGAAGACATCACAACACTCAACATCCACCAATCTAACACAAACTTCAACAAAATCACAATTCCTAACCAACTAAATTGATTAAGGACAATCAAAACAACTTCAAACAATCAAAACAAAACAAAATAAGAAAAACACACAAGAGAAGGGATAGAAAACTGGGTTGCCTCCCAGCAAGCGCTTGTTTAACGTCACGAGCCTGACACCGTTATGCTCAAGGGTCCGAGAGATGGATAATTGTGGTGAGATGCTGAACCTTACCACCCAAGTAGTGTTTCAAACGCTGACCATTTACCACCCAACTTCTTTCTGGATCTTTTGAGGAAGGATCAACTAATTCAATGGCTCCATGAGGTTTTACTTCCTTGATGGTGAAAGGTCTAGACCACTTTGACTTCAACTTGCCTTGAAAGATCTTGAATCTAGAATTGAAGAGAAGAACTTGTTGACCAGCTTGAAAGTCTCTCTTGAGAAGCTACTTATCATGATACAACTTGACTTTTTCCTTGTAATTCTTGTAGTTGTCATAGGCTGTGAGTCTTATCTCTTCCAACTCTTGAAGCTGTAGCTTCCTCTTCTCAGCAAACAAGGTAGGGTCAAAGTTTAGAAACTTCAAAGCCCAATAAGCTTTATGTTCCATCTTCACTGGCAAATGACAAGCTTTACCATAGACTAGCTGAAATGGAGTCATGCCCACTGATGTCTTCAATGCAGTCCTGTAGGCCCATAAAGCATCATCCAGCTTTGCTGACCAATCTTTCCTTGAAGAAGAAACTGTTTTTTCAAGAATCCTCTTAATCTCTCTATTGGAAACCTCGGCTTGACCGTTGGTCTGAGGATGGTATGGGGAAGCAACCTTGTGCTTCACTTCATAATGCTTTAGTAACTTTTCAAGCTGAGAGTTGCAAAAATGAGATCCACCATCACTAATCAGAATTCTGGGCACCCCAAACCTTGAGAAAATGTTCCTTTTTAGGAATTTGATGACAGTGTTGGCATCATTCTTCTGGCACGCTGCTGCCTCCACCCACTTGCTGACATAGTCCACTGCAATCAGAATGTACTCATTATTAAATGAAGAGGGTAGAGGACCAACAAAATCAATTCCCCAACAATCAAAGACCTCAACTTCAAGAATATTCTGCAGTGGCATCTCATGCCTTCTTGAGATGGTACCAACTCTTTGGCACTTATCACAACTCTTTGCATGGGCATAAGCATCTTTGAAAATTGTCGGCCAATAAAATCCAGATTGCAAGACCTTGGCAGCTGTTCTTTCACCATTAAAATGTCCACCATAGGGTGAGTTATGACAATGCCACAAGATGCCTGCTGCTTCTTCTGCAATAACACAACGCCTCAACAAACCATCAGCACCTAATTTGAAGAGATAAGGATCATCCCAAACAAATTGTTTAGCATCATTTAAAAATTTCTTCTTTTGTTGCCATGAAAGATCATCTGGGAGAATCCCTGCAGCCTTGAAATTGGCTANGTCTGCAAACCANGGCCTCTGTTGCACCATCATCAAATTCTCATCACAAAACTCTTCACGAATTTCTCTCTCCTTTTTGGTGACTTCTTCATTAACAAGCCTTGAGAGATGGTCAGCAATGACATTTTCACTTCCCTTTTTATCCCGGATCTCTAAATCAAACTCTTGTAGCAGAAGAACCCATCTTATCAATCTTGGTTTAGAATCCGGTTTGGTCAGCAAGTACTTTATTGCAGCATGGTCCGTGTANATGATTACTTTGGAACCAATGAGATAAGGTCTGAATTTTTCCAATGCATACACAATTGCCAGAAGTTCTTTCTCAGTTGTGGCATAGTTAAGTTGAGCTCCATTTAGAACTTTGTTGGCATAGTAAATGGCATGAAAGACCTTTACTCTTCTTTGGCCAAGGACAACACCTATGGCATAATCACTAGCATCACTCATCAATTCAAACTCTTGGTCCCAATTTGGACCAATGATCACCGGTGCTGAGATTAACTTATCCTTCAAAATTCTGAATCCATTTAAACACTCTTCATCCAGAACAAAAGGTGTGTCCTTTACCAAAAGGCTGCTTAATGGCTTAGCAATCTTGGAGAAGTCCTTGATAAATCTTCTATAAAAACCAGCATGCCCAAGAAAGCTTCTTATCCCTTTCACATTCGTCGGTGGAAGAAGCTTTTCAATGACTTCCACTTTAGCTTTGTCAACTTCAATGCCTTTAGATGAAATTTTATAACCCAGCACAATACCTTCAGTAACCATGAAATGGCATTTTTCCCAGTTTAAGATGAGCTTGGTTTGGACACATCTTTTCAACACAACGTCAAGATTAGCCAAGCATCCATCAAATGAGCTTCCAAAAACAGAGAAGTCATCCATTAAAACCTCTATACATTTCTCCACAAGATCAGAGAATATGGCTTGCATGCATCTTTGGAAAGTGGCTGGTGCATTGCAAAGCCCAAATGGCATCTTCCGGTAAGCAAATATCCCAAAGGGGCATGTGAAAGTTGTCTTCTCTTGATCTTTGGGGTCCACAGCTATTTGATTGTAGCCTGAATATCCATCTAAGAAGCAATAGAAGGCTTGGCCTGCTAGTCTCTCTAACATCTGATCCATGAAAGGAAGAAGGAAATGATCCTTCCTAGTGGCTTTGTTGAGTTTCCTGTAGTCAATACACATTCTCCAACCGGTGACAGTTCTTGTAGGGATCAACTCATTCTTTTCATTACATACCACGGTCATACCACCCTTAGGCACAACTTGCACCGGACTCATCCAAGTGCTGTCAGAAATGGGATAGATAATTCCGGCCTCAAGAAGCTTTAGAACCTCCTTTCTCACCTCCTCCTTCATGACAGGATTAAGTCTTCTCTGAGGTTGGGTCCCAGGTTTATAGTCCTCTTCCATAAAAATCCTATGCATACAATAGGTGGGACTTATCCCCTTCAAGTCAGAAATGGACCACCCCACAGCTCCTTTGTTGTTCTTTAAGACCTCCATGAGTTTCTTCTCTTCATCAATGGATAAGGTGCTACTAATGATCACTGGCTTGTTGTTACCTTCTTCAAGAAAAACATACTTTAGATGAAAGGGTAACATTTTCAGCTCCACCTTCTTCTCTTCAATACTATCATGGGTCTTCAAATCTTCCATTTGTTTCTCATGAGGTGGGATCTCCCTCAACACATCCAGCTCTGTCAAACAGTCTTCAAGAATTCTCTCTTCTGCTTCATTGAGAGACTCACGTGCATCAATGAGGGTTTTCATAAGAGGAGAAGAGATATGAATTTCCCTTTCCACTCTAGTGCACACTTCATCAAGAACATCAACTTTAAAACATTCTCTCTCATCACTGGAGTGGGACATGGCTTCAAAGACATTGAAATTCACCTCCTCATCTTGGACTCTCACTTTGAGCTTGCCATCATCAACATCAATGAGTACTCTTGCTGTCTTCATAAATGGCCTTCCAAGGATAAGAGGCACATCCACATCCGCTTCCATCTCCATGATGACAAAATCCACCGGGAACACAAATTTGTCAACTTGTACAAGAACGTCCTCTACAACACCATGTGGGTATTTAATAGATCTATCGGCCAATTGAAGAGTCATCCGAGTTGGCTTGAGTTCTAGTTCTCCAATCTTCTTGAATAAGGAAAGGGGCATCAAATTGATACTAGCTCCCAAGTCAATCAAGGCCTTCCCAATGGCAAGCTTCCCTATGGTGCAAGGGATGGTGAAACTACCCGGATCTTTGAATTTTGGGGGGAGAAGCTTCTGAATAATGGCACTACAATTGCCTTGCACTTCAATAGTTTCCTCCTCAATGTATTTTCTCTTTTTGGTGAGGAGTTCCTCCATGAACTATGCATAGGCCGACATTTGGTGAAGTGCTTCTGAGAAGGGTATTTTGATTTCCAATTGCTTGAAGATATCCATGAACCGCCCATATTGTTTCTCCTTCTCCTTTCTAGAGTAGATTTTTGGGTATGGAAGTGGTTTCTCAATTTCTGTCTTCTTTCCCTCAACTTCCTCTTTCTTTTTCTCATTTTTCACACCCTCATGTTTCTTACTTTCATCCTCTTCTTTTCTCTCCTCTTGCTCTTTCTTTTTATCTCCACTCTCTTCTTTTTTCTTTCCACTCTCTTTTTCTACTTCCTCAACTTTCTTTTCTTTATCCTCCCTCTCTTTTTCAACTAACACCTTACCACTTCTAGTGATTATGACTTTGCATTCTTCCTTTGGGTTAGCTTCAGTATTGGCTCCAAAACCCTTTTCAGATTTCTCTTCCAACTTCTTGGCCAATTGGCCCATTTGGATCTCCAAGTTTCTAATGGAAGCTTCAGTGCTTTTGTGATTAGACATGGAGACTTGCATAAACTGTTGGAGAGTCTCTTCCAACTTAGAAGATTTTTTAGCACAAGCAGAGTGAGGTTGGTATTGTTGATGTGGTGGTCTGTTTGATGGCCCAGCTTGCCCTTGGCCCATGCTAGGGTGGGGTCTCCAACCTTGGTTGTAATTGTTTGGCCGGTTTTGATTACCCATGTAGTTAACATCTTCTTGGGTCATGCCTTCCTTCATACACTGGCCACTTATATGCCCTCCACCACAAATTGAACACCCTTAATGTTGGGCATGTGACACATTTTGGTGCTCTTGCAATTGTGAGACTTTACTCATACGAATTTCAAGTTGTTGGGTCATGAGCTTATTTTGGGCCAAGATAGCATCATGAGATTGGAGTTGTAGGACACCTCTTTGTTGCCCCCTCTCATTATGTGCTTCATTATCATTAGCAGCCATATTTTCAATGAGCACCCAAGCTTCCTGTGGAGTCTTCCAACAGATGTTTCCGCAAGATAAGGCATCCAACATCAATTTAGTTTGGGAACCTAATCCTGTCAAGAACACATTCAGGACTTGGGCTCATCAAACCCATGAGTGGGTGTTTTCCTTAGTAGCCCTTTGAATCGTTCCCAAGCTTGACACAATGTCTCATTAAATCCTTGCTGGAAAGATGAAATCTCTTGCTTCCCTTTTGTTACTTTGGATTGAGGAAAGTATTTGTTGCAAAACTTTGCCACCAAATCATCCCATGAAGTGATGCTAATTTCTGGAAATGAAGTGAGCCACTCCTTGGCATTGCCTTC
>NW_014543990.1:0-16259 GCF_000741045.1 Vigna radiata var. radiata | reverse complement strand
GTTCTCCACTTTCAAGAGCTTCAATGTCTTTCCAAAGCAAGCAAAGTTCCTACAAAATTTGAGAGAAAGAGATGAAAACTAAAGTGTGTAACCTAAGCTAAGTTTTATTCACAGAGTTAGATTAAAGGGAGGATCAAGCTTGTTTCAAGCTTTAGGAGTGTTGATTTGGCAAGAAAATTTCCCCAAAGATAATGGTAAAGATTATCGTTATCAAGGTCTCCTAGGGAGTCGTTTCCACTTGATGAGGAGGACATTCGTTGTGTTTTCAACACTGGACTGATACATGTGCTGCCTAGGTTTCATGGTTTTGCAGGTGAATGCCCACGTAGACATTTGGAGGAGTTCTACACGTTATGCTCTTTAATGAAACCTCCAAATGTCCCAGATGAAGACATGTTCTTAAGGGCATTTAGACACTCATTACACGGAGCAGCAAAGGATTGATGTTATTGTCTTCCTCCAGGATCCGTCACCAGTTGGGAAGATCTGAAGCATCAGTTTCTAGACAAATTCTCCCTTGTGCGGTATGGTTATAGTGACGATTGTGGGAGGACTGATCCTAACCTGGGATGGTATGGTACTTTACAACATCAATATCAGGAACCATCATTTCAAACTTCTTGTATGCCTCCACCGGTCGAGGAACCACAGCAGTTGCAGTTTCATGAGCCTCAAGCTTATGTTCTAAACATCTACAATAACATGCAGCCACAGCAGAAAAATCAGAGGCAACAACAACAGCAAAAGGCACCTGCCAAATCTTCTACTTCTTCTGAGCCTACATTGAATGAGTTGTAGGGGCAGATGGTCGCGCAGTGCATCGAGGAACAGTCTCAATCTTTAGAGGGATCACCATTTCAGATTGTTCCAATTCTTGATGATGTTAGTGCCATCCACATAGGAGATGGGGAGCAGAGCCACGAGCTTACTAGTGAGCCATCTACTCTCCCACCCTCCTATGCCTCCCCTCTTGCACTTGAGGATGCAATTGCTCATTCTGCTGTTATTGGTGAGATGAATCATGAATCAACACATGTTTTCTCTAAACTTGAAATTCCACTTGCTTTGCCTGAGCTGTTTATGAATTCAAATATTCTTGATTCTACTGCAGATTCACATGTTAGTGATGATTTTGATATAGAAACTGTGAAAACTGAAGATGCTTTAGAATTAGAATTAAATTTTGATCTTTCACAGTTTTCTGCAAATTTTAAATGTAGTTGTGAAGTTGGTTCTTGCTCTATTTGTGTTGAGATCAATTCTGTGATACAACCAGCTTCCAACTTTATGATTGGTGATACTAACTGTGAATCTGATGAAAATGTTGAGGAATAGGCAGATATGAGCACCACTTTTGAGATAGGTAGACTAGCTTCACCTTCCACCACTTTAGCCACATCCAGGGAGGTGGAAGTAAGCATACCTAAGATTGATTATATTGTTGATGATTATGTTGTTGATAGGTTTGTTGATGTTGATGATATTGTTGAGCATGCTTTTGATTTTCACTCTTTGCATGACGAGAAACAACTTTTGTCATCTTGTCTGAATGTTTATTCTCCATGCACTGAACATGAATATGATTCTGTTGTTGATATTGTTTCTGAATTTGAAATTGATTCATGTTTTGAGGGTATATCTGAGGTTTATCCTCTTACACTGGGATTGGGTGTTATACCCCTGCATGTCATTTCTTTGGAACCATATTGCACTAACCATGTTGCAGGAGGTACACATGAAATTGACCAACACACACCCACAGTGGAGAACAAAGGTGCAAGCATACACAAAAGCTTCAACATCAATAGGCACCAGCTGAACCCACTCATCAACAATAACTACTTTTTAGATCCAGCTGTGAAGGACATCTCCTTGCTTGATCAAATTTGGAGACTGAAGCAGTTCCTCCTCAAGACTTCCTTGCTGACTCTAGTGGTGGAGAATATCTCCCTCACAGTCCAAAATTGGCAACTGCCACCTTGATCAGGGAAGTTTTTCTTTTCCTTTCTCCTCCCTTTCCCTCTTTTATTGCACTTTTCCATGATCTGTTGACTGTTTTTTATTTCTGATCTTATGTTTGTGACACATTGAGGACACTGTGTAGTTTAAGTGTGGTCTATTGGGGGAGATTCTGTCTTTCTTTGTTAGTTTATGTTTTTTGCGTCAAATTTTTTGTTTTTCTAGGTAGTTGTTGTTTTGTTTTGTGTACAGTTTTGCATGTTTCTCTTCATTTCTAGACTTTGTTTAGGTTGTCAGTTTTTCTTTCACTTCATTGATACTCTGATTGGCTTGAAATCCTTGCTTTTCTTTGCTTGGAAAGATGATTATGATGTTTGAGAGGGTGATTTGATTGTGACAGAAATACCCTATGTGAGATTTGAGCCACTTGATATTCTTTCTTGTGTGTGATATGTCTCTTGATTGCTTGCACATATGCCTTGGCTTGACTCTTTTTGATGATTCTTAATTGATTTGCATGTTTGGAAGTGATAAAGGCAATTTTGTTCTTGAGCCTCTCTAGCCAAATAAGCCTACCTTGTTGTGATCCTTTGATAGCCCCTTTGAGCCTTTACTTTCCCCAGTTCTTTGTTTTGAAGCTCATACACTAGCCCTAAGTGAAAAACCATGATTACCTTAAACTTAGAGAATTTTGGAGCTTTGGAATTGTTTTAGGAATAAGTGTGGTCTCCCGGGGGATTGAGATGAATTGGCTAGTTGGTTCCTCTTCTTGTTTTGTTTTGTAAATATGTTGTGTATCTTGTCTCTTAGAGTTGTGTTCTAAAAAGAGAGAAAAGAAAAGAGACAAGATGAAAAAAAAAAAAGAAAAAAAAATATAAAAAAAAATTAAAATTTTTTGTGAATAATGGAGTTAAGAAGAGGATTGAATTAGAGGTTTTGGGTGTGTTTGAATGTGTTTTCACTTGTTCCCCATTGCTCCTCTATTCCTTTTGGTTTGTAGCTTCTTATCCATATTTATCCTCCCTTTTCCTTGGCCCCATTTCACCCATAAAAGACCTTTTTATATGAACATGCATATGTGTTTGAGTGTTGATATTAGAGGCTTGCCAAGTCTGTTTGTGTTTGCTTTCTTGAGTGCATGGAGTTGAATTTCTTTACCTTAGACACTTGAGAGAAACATTGATAGTGCGCATCTGTGAGGTTCTGTTGCTTTTGATTCACCTCTTGAACTGATTGATCATTTTGTCATGCTTTGAACTGCTTGGATGATTTCATGAGTATTTGCTTTCCTTGATTCTGTGTGGGATACTGTCCACTTCTTTTCCTTGTCCAGATTTCGTGAGGATTGCAATTATGTCTGCTGAGTCTATGTCAATTCCCTAATGTCCGTTAAACTGTTCCCTGGTTTGCGTCTTGATTATTCCCAGGAGAGCAAAAGACTAAGTGTGGTCTATTTTGATGAGTCGATATTTTATTGATTTCGCTTAGTTTATTGTGCTAGAATTAATAAGAGAATTGTGCTTAATTGTCTGGTATTTTCCCGTTTTTCCTAATTATGCTTAATTTGACCGGAAATTCTAATTTTATTTAATTTGAATTTTTTGAGCTAATTATTTGCATTATTATTTTCAGGGAAATTTTGGAGATACAATTTGGAGCATTGGGAAGGAGACAAAATATGAGTTGGGAGCTGCTTCTTTTTTTTCTCTAAAGCATGTTTCTGGATTGTGGTTGATTTATTTCTCAGCAATTTAAATGGATAGTGTAGAGCTCCAGCCGCCATTTTTCTTTTTGATTTAGCAAATTGAAGTTATTCGTTACTTGGTGACAAGGATTAAATGAAGAGAACAACTTTACTTTTCTTTGGTAGAAATGGTGATTGAGCGTGATTGCCTAGCTGTTGTCATGTCATGTTTATTCATTTTTCTATTTCACAATTGCAATGTTGTTATTGTGAGTATAAGTGTTGCATTTACTAATTGAAAAGTCTCATCCAGCCGTCACTTCCAACAACCCATGTGGTTCTTCTTTGCTTTTATTTCTTGGGTGAAATCAGCTTGATGATTAAGTGAAAAGTGAGGACACTCTGAACTTTTTTTTTTAGACTTTGGCTTTTGTATGGGTTTCTTTTCTTGTAGAGCTGGAAGGTGTTCTTGGACAAAAGGATGATGTTTTACGGTTTTCTTTGATGGTTAAATGAGAGAAGCACATTTTCCTATTTTCTTTTCATCTTGTGAAAGGCTACAGCCGTAGGGTAGCTTGATTGAAGTGATGTTCTTTTCTTTTCAAACGGTGTGAATGTGCTTGAGCTGGTGGTGTCATGGCTGGAGCATATTATGTTTTAATTGATTCAGAAATTGTGGAAAGGGAATTTGGAAGCAACACGTTTCCTAGAAGTTGCTTCATCATGTGATTTTAGCATTTAACTTTCTTGAAGAATGAACCAAAGCTGTGACATCCTAAAAGGCACCACGCGCGCAGATATGCACTTGGGTAGAATAGTATTTCATTTTAATTGGAGAAAGAAGTAGCTGCACGTGCTTGTTCTTTAAGCAATTTACAATGTTTTCTTTTTCTCTCCTAACTTCATTGCATTGCATGAATGGTGGGTCCGCTGATTAGATGTTTTTTTTGGTTTCATTTCAATTGAAAGTTAAGAAATTTATTAGATGGAGTAGGTGTAGGGTGGCTGAATTCCTCTGCAGCATTGCATCCAAATTACCGTGAGAATTGAAGAAGTGATTAGATGGAAGGGAGTTGGTGTGCGACACATTGGGAAGAGAAGCAAACTTGTGATTGGCTTTTTGGAAGGCAACGTTGTCTTCAATTTTCATGGAATGAATAGTGCAGACGGTGACACCACAAATCAACACATTTTATTTTTCTTTTATTGTTTACCAAGCATTTGGTGATTAATGGTTGAAGATGTCTTTCATATTCATTGAGAGTGATGTTTCGGTAGCAGCAAATGTCACATGATTCACTTCCTTTTCTTTTCTTTGGAGAAAGCAAGACACATGGAAGAGATTAGGTGTTGAATTTCCCTAGTTGGCTGCAACATTTTTTTTTTTATCTCTTGGTCAAAGGAAGCATTTCACTAGGAGGCACATGATGGATGGGGTTTTACTGACAGATTCATATGGTCACGGCTGGATGAGGGAAATATTTCCCAATTTTATTTTTCTTTGAAGCCAACACTTGGAAGCCCAACAAATGGGAGGTCTCCGTCAAGGCTTACTTTTTAGGAGCTTTACAAATTTAATTTCCTTTTGGTAAAAGCACTTGGTCACATGAATGGTAGAATAAAATTATGTTGTTTATTTCTTTTGCTCTAAAATATTTTGCATTGTATTTTGAGTTGTTTTTCATCTTCTTAATTTAGTGTTGCATTTTAATAGTTTTAACTGTGCTTAGATATTTGTTTGCTCTAGTATTGGGTTTAGCATTTTCACTCTCTGTAAAGCTTTCTATGATGTCTGAATGTGTTTAATTTTTATTTTTAATTTCGTCAGTTGCATTCACAACCAAAATATTTTTTATCATAACCCCCCACTTTGTGTTAGACCTAAATATCTGAATCGCAGTTGGTCCTTGAGAGACGACCTAGGAGTCACTTCCTAGTCTATACTGCATTATTTTTTGCTCATTAAATTTTGCATGGGGTGCGACCCTCACCAGCGGTGAATTTAGGCGCCTGGGCAGTTGTCTGTTTTTTTAGTTAGATTCTGTAAATCTTTCTGTAATCTATCTGTTATCTTTTTGGGCTTATATATAGCCCCAATGCGAATTAGAAAGGGATTCTTTTGGCACAGAGAAACGTCCAGAGCTATTCCAACCCTTGGAGGAGGTTCCTTGGATGCTTAAGCTCCATTCAACCAAGTTTAGGGTTATTTCTTCCATTCTTTCATCATATTTCATCTAGTTCTCCATGATTATGGTGAACTAAACCCTTTGTTGTTGGGGAACAATGTAATCTTTTGAAACTCTCATATATTCAAATTCTTATTTATTTCATATGCTTGTCATATACTTGTTTATCAATTGTTGGGTTGTCATCTATGCTCAATGCTTTTATTGTTTAACTCATTCAGTAAAAGATGTTTGTCTTTATCGATATGGGGACGTAGGGTAATGTCATGAACTGGTGGGAAATTCCTTGATTATGCCAATATCGCCTAGGGATAGGGGTAGGGTGGTCAATTGTAGTTGCTTCCGATCACATTGCATTATTGGTTACTAGGGGAGGCTAGGGATAGCAAGTCGGTAATTAATAATAGGGTCTTTTCACCAAGGGATTGGGTTAAGGGTAAATAAGAAAGTGTGCATGGCAATTAGATAAATAAGTGAAGAAAATAAGAAGAGTAAATATATGAGAGTGGATAAGATGAAGTTGTAAACCCCAACAACACCATTCATCCATAGTTTCTCAAAACCAATTGAATCAACTACATTGCATGTTTATTTTTGTTCTTTGCATATAACCACCAATTTTATTCTCTTCTCAAGTCTTACGCGATTAGGTTACATGAAAGTTAAGGCCTAAGAGTCCTTTGGGAAAACGATACTCAGACTTACCCGTTTATATTACTTGATAACGATCTAGTACACTTGACAAGGACTTAACAGCGAGTTCGTCTTGTTCCTCAAGCGTCCATTTCCTTCATGGACTCTAACAACTTTTTGAGGTCAGTTTTTATGTTATTTGCTTTCAATGTATTACTTTATATGTGTTTATATTTTTGTTTGTGTTTTTGTATTTTAATTCGTAAGTTAGGATCTTTTTTTACGTGGTTTTTTTTTTTTATTATTTAGAGTAGTATGGATCGAAGTTGGATTCATAAGTGTCGTATTAGTGAAGAATATGGAAGAAGAGTTTTTGAGTTCTTAGAATATGTTATAGAACACTCAGTGGACGAGACATATTTTTGTTCTTGTGTTCACTGCCTTAATTAAGTATTTGAAGACTTGGACAATATCCGTGATCATCTGTTCATTTATGAAATATTGAGAAGTTATAAAATTTGGACTTGGCATAGGGAAATATTATATTAGCCAACAACATTAAGAGGTTCAGATTATGTCGACGAATGAAATAGTGATCATTTAGAAGAAGTGGTACGTGATGTTGGTGAAGAAAATTTTGGAAGAGCTCATGTACATGAACGTCTTAAGAATGATTTAGAGCAAGAGTTGTATCCAGAATGCATCAACTTTACACGATTGTTGGCAACTTTGAAATAGTTTTGTTTAAAAGCAAGCAATGAATGGACTAATAAAATTTTCACGGAATTGTTGGAGTTTTTGAAGGAGATACTTCTAGAAAATAACATGTTACCTATCCGTAATCATGACGCAAAGAAAATTCTATGTCCAATGAGTTTGGAATACCAAAAGATACACGCATATCCCAATGATTGTGTATTGTATAAAGATGATTATTCTTCACTAAAGGTGTGTCTGATGTGTCGTTTATCATGATTTAAGAAGAAAATTGATGGAAATAACGATGAAGACAATGATGATCCACCTTCTATAGTCATGTGGTACTTGCCTATAGTACCTAGGTTGAAACGATTCTTTTCTGTTAAAGAAGATGCGAAGAATCTTTTGTGGCACATTAGTGGAAGAAAATGTGATAATCATCTTCGACACCCAGCTGATTCCCCACAATGCAAGAAGATTGATGAAACAATTCTCGAATTTAGTGCAGAGCAAAGAAACTTAAGACTTGCACTTGCTACCGATGGTATGAATCCTTATGGCAACTTAAGTAGAAAACATAGTTCATGGCCAGTTCTGTTGATGATTTACCATCTGTCTCCTATGTTATGCATGAAGAGAAAATATATGATGTTGTCTATGATGATATCGAGTCCTAGGCAACCTGGAAATGACATTGGTATGTATATAAAACTGTTAATTAATTATTTAAAAATGTTGTGGGAAGAGGGCGTCGAGGTCTACGATTCATATGCAGAAGAAAACTTTCGTTTGCGTGCCATGTTGTTTTGCACCATAAATGATTTTCCACCATATGGAAACTTGAATGGTTACAATGCCAAAGGTCATTTTGCATGTTCGATTGGTGAAGAAAATACTAGTTATCTTCAATTGAAGAATGAGAAAAAAACTATGTACACAAGACATCGAAGATTCCTTCCTCGAAATCACCCTTACCGTAGATTGAAAAAAGTGTTTAATGGAAGTCCTAAAGATGATGTAGTGTCCAAAGCTCCAAATGGGGAAGAAGAATACAACCAGGTAAAGAACATTGATGTTGTGTTTAGAAAACATAAAAAGAAGACCATTTGGAAAAAGCGATCGATATTCTTTAATCTTCCATAAAGGTGTAAACTTGAGGTGCGACATTGCATAAATGTGATGCATGTTGAAAACAATGTATGCGATAGTGTTGTTAGGACTTTACTAGACATAAAAGGATAGACAAAAGATGGAGTGAAAGCACGACAAGACTTAGCTGACATGGGAATCTGTTCTGAGTCACATCCACAATCCATTGGAAGACGCACCTATCTTCCTCCAGCTTGTCACACCCTCTCAAGAAAAGGAAAAAAAAAAATTGTCAGTGTTTATCACACGTTTGAGTTTGTTCTTTAATGCCATTTGAAAAAAAGTTGTTGATCCTCGATTAGATGATTTACAAAATGAGGCCATCAAACTATTGTGCCAATTGGAAATGTATTTCCCACCCTCATTTTTTGATATCATGGTTCATTTAATTATGTCTCTACATTTCAATTTTCCTATTAATTAGATGATGTTGTTGTTATATCACTATTCATCTTGCTTACTTGTCTCCACCTCTTAATAAATAAGAGGTTTTAACCTTAGCGACAAATGAATTTATTTTTCATTCAAAATATGGTGTGACTAAAAGAAGAGTAAAAGGCTTTCTAAAAGTGACTAAAAGTGATGTGACTAGGATAGATATGTATGAGGAGTGACATAATTGGAATAAAAGAATCATTTTTTAGGATCTTTAATTCTAGAAAGATAACTTGCTAAGATATAATCTCGACGTCAGAAGAGATTTAACTTTATATTATGGGCAAAGAGACTTAAAGTTGATGTCGCAGACTATCAAAAGATCGATTAAGATAAGAGGAAATTACACTTTAACAAAAGATGACACTAAAATTGTTTATTGTTTGATCAAGAAACTTAGATTGACAGTTATTTTTCAAAATTTGCAAAATGATAATATATTTTAAAAATGATAGTATTCACAATATTAAAAGTCATGATTGTCATATATTATAGATAGGAAACTTTTTATTACCTTTAATTTATTATCAACTTACGTGACAAATTCTCTAATAAAAATTAGTCACTTCTTCAAAAGTTTTTGTTCAGCAACACTAAAAAAATGGAAGAAAATATTCCACTTTACATTATTACACTTTCTGAGAAACAAATATATAAAAACATATTTCATACAAATTTCCAAGAACATTAATTAATACATTCACAATCCCATTAAATTATTCAATGAATGTTTCAAGTGTGAAGGCATTATTTTAAAATTTCCTATTGCCCATGTTCCCCCTTCCACTCTTATAAATTCTCCTTCCACGCTTCCTTTCTCTTCGTTCTAGCTTGTCAGACTACCACTTTACCAACTTTTTTCTCACCTCCAAACATGACATCCCAATTTCTCATCTTCTCCCTACTCATTTCTTGTCACGTACTCACTTCCACTCTCGCCGATGAAACTGGTTTCGTCGGTACACTAAACCGCAAGGAATCAGGTTTACATGAAAAACTTAAGGTTAGCCATTTTAGGTTCTTCTTCCATGAGAGGTTTACCGGGAGCAACGCCACCTCAGTATCCGTGGTTCCTCCACTCCCCAACTACAACACCACTTCTTTCGGACTGGTGGGTGTCTCCGACATCGCGCTGAGGGTGGGCCCAGAGCCAAGCTCCAAGGTGGTAGGAAAAGTTGAGTCTTTGTACGCCAGCACGTCCCAAACGGAGTTCGATTTGTTGCTGGTTGCGAACTTTGTGTTGACCGAAGGCAAGTACAATGGAAGCACCATTGTTGTGTTGGGGAGGAACCGTCTCTCCCTTACGGTGAGGGAGATGCCTGTGATTGGAGGAAGTGGGGTTTTTAAATTTGCTACAGGTTATGCAGAAAGCAACACTCTTTTCCTTGATGCAGAAAGGTCTTCAATTGAGTACAACATCTTTGTTTCACATTACTGATGTCTTCGTAGGAAATGTGCTTATATGTGTCGAATTTCTGTTAATGTTCCATTAACAGATACGATGGAAGGAGTTTTAGATTGTTTGTTTTTCATGGTGATGAAGATTCCAAGAATTATATACAAGTTAAATTGTACTTATATTAACGTTGAAAATGAGATTATTTACGGATTGTATTTACATTTATATTCAATGTTGAAAAATGTTATTTGTGAGCTATACCATGCCCTATCATCACTACACTATTGTATTTAATTTTTGCTTTAATAATCTTTTAAAGAATTTTAAATCGTTCAGAAATTTTTAAATTTAAATTATACTTAATTATGATAGCTATTGACACGAATATATACAAGATATAAATTTTTATTTTTAAATATAATTACTTGTATGAGAAATTCAAAACTTTTTTAAGCAACCCAATACCGTGTTAAAATGAATGTAGAAGAAAAGGTATTTCAAACAACAGTAATTTATTATTTTAAACAATTCTTTGGCATCTACTCAAGGAGATTCTCCAATAATTCACTAGTGCAGAATCGGCCTTTAACGTCACCCCTTAGACGTCGGTTAAGGGGTGGCTTGACATATATTAATGAATGGTGGCATTTTCGTAATTAAATTGGTCATAGAGATGTTGGTTTGGGTGGGGACTGACGTTTATCTTAGACAGGAGCAAGACTGCACTAAAACACAACGACTATCTTAAACGTCGGTTAGTGCAATATTCGACGTCTATAGTGACCTTAGATGTCGGTTGGTGACATGTTCGACCTCTATATAGTCCCTTAGACGTCGGTTAGTACCATGTTCGACGTCTATATAGTGCTCTTAGACGTCGGTTAAGACCTAGACCGACATCTATATACTCTCCTTAGACATCGAGCATGACACTAACTGCCGTCTATATAGACATCGATTATTTGAAATTTCGATGTTCCATTAACATCACTCGTATAGACGTCGGTGGTAGAAGTGACGTTAAAAGCCCAAAATAACATACGTCTAAAGCTCTTTATGTGTGATTTACTTGGTATAAAATTATTTTAATGTGTTTATGTAACACACACATATCAATATATATATATATATATATATATATATATATATAATCTATGTCAAATATATATTTATATTTTTAAAAAAGGAATATTAATTATATTTTTTTAGGCTTATTTAATACTTAGGAAATTCTTTGAAGCACATTTATTTAACCTTTAAAAATATAAAATACTTTCTGTCATTAAAATAGATAAAATTTTAATAAACATATAAAAGTATAATTATTACTTACATTATTAAAAGATGTAATAGAAAGTGATCACGTTAATATAGATCTAGTAAAGAAAATAATCATAAATAGTTAATTTTAATAACAAAGATTAAATAACTGAAATGCTTGGACTTTTTTTTTTTTTACTTTTTTAATTCTAAAAAAATATTAAAATAGGACCAAAATAGTTATTTCTTTCTGTATATTGTTATATTCGTAAATAAATACTCTTACAAAGTATTAATAAATAAAACGAGAAAGTAAAGTAGTCAAATCTGACGGTACGTGAGTAGTCTGATTACGCTCTTTCATCGTCCAAAAAGACAGTTTAAAGAATTTGAAATGGTCAAAATTCGTGTTCAGTGAACGCATCCACCTTCATGTGTTTGTCCAAATTTTCGTTCGATCTTTAAAAAACTTTTGCTTGTCTTCCAAAAGTAGTTGCTCCAACAAAAGATTGAATGATGGCTTTTTATTTTTATTTTATGAATATATTTATACAGAAGAATAATTATTTTATCAACCACAAAATATATATATATATATAGAAAGAGAAAGATATCGATAATATTATACGATAAAGATAGAATTCATTTATAATAACAAAACTTATTGATAATACTTTATAAAAAATAAAAATAACAGTGATCCAAATATTCCAAGCAGCACGGTTGATTCATTATTAAAATTTTGGCTTAAACCCTTTTTTGGTTTTTATATTTGTATGAAAATCTCAGTTCAGTTCTCAAGTTTTGAACTGTCTTAATTGGGTCATAACTTTTGTAAAAATGTACACATTTTACTCCAACCGTTAAATTTTCTCAGACGACGTTAAATTTAGGGCACGTGGTACGGAGAGAATGTGTTGATGTGTGTTATTTTATGATGTGAATTTTTTTATTTAAATTAACAGTGTTCACGTGGCAGGATGCCCATTAATTACTTTAGGGATTTGTGAGAATTAGGGATTTCACTTCCTCATAATTAGGGATTTCATATTTGAATTAGTGGGCAACAATCACTAAGCGTTCTTTATGAAGTCCGAGCATGTGTCTCTCCATCGATCGGCGGTTGCGGTCGAAGTTTCGCCGGCGCAATCTCTCTCTCTATCTCTCTCTTTATTTCTCTCTGTGTTCAGAATCTCTCTTCCCTTTTTGTGTTGCAGGCCATTATACCAATTCAGCCCTTCAACTGCTTCTTGTATTTACAGTATGAATCCATCAGAGTGTTGTACACAATAGCATTTGAAGAAACCCCCTTTTTCTCCATTTCGGATTGAATGACCAGATCTACCCGCAACGTAGCACAGTTTTATGTTTGAAAGCAGTGCCTAAACATGTGAAGTGATGTGAAATATCATAAGTTTTTGACATTTAGCAAATTAAGTTTAATAAACTTTATATTCATTTATAAGTTTTCTTAGTAACAAAATAATGAAGTCAGAAGACTAAGCAAGCCCAAGAGGTAAACAACAAGATTTTCATTTGCCATAAGGGAAAAACTAAATTGGTAGAAGAGAAATGCGTATGATTTGGGTATAATCGCCTGCAACACAGAGGGGAACAAGATTTTCATCATGCGAAATGGAAGAGAGGAAATTCTTGTAGATTTTGCTTCATCTACACTTTGCTTTCACCATGTGACAGTGGGACCACATTATTTCTTCTAAAATCTACAGTGACTGCCAAAATTCCCTTGAACAAGGGAAGCAAAAGATCAGAAGAAAGCTCTGCTACCATAAAACACAAGGGTTGTAGTTTTTGCTCAGTGGTTGAATTTCCTGAACTAGTTGGTTCCCTTTCGAATTCCATAGGGAGCTTCATTTTTGCAAGTGACAGTGAATGAGAATTATATTACTGTTTGGCCTAAAGCATGAGAATGAGAACAAAATCATAGTTTTATACAAGGACAATGATATTTTGACAACTCTTTTGACAACAGGACACGTGTCATCATTTTATTGGTCTATTTGAATTTATGTTTAAAAAATATTTAAAACGGACCAATCACAAGCTGCCACGTATGCGTTGTAAAAAAGTTGTTAAAAAAGTGCTGTTAAAAGGAGTTTTTCCTTTATATAATTAAAAATATTAGTTGAAAGCATGATTGTTTGTCCTTCTGAACTAACAACTTTGATAAAAGCTGCCTTGAAGATTAACAATGCTCTACAATATTAAAGTGGCTATGATCAACCTTATATATGTGACTGAAAAGAAAAGTTCAATCAAAGATTAGCTTTTAAGTCATGAAGCTTCCTCTTAGTCATTTCCTATTTTTAAACATTTTAGATGAAAAGAACAGTGGTGAGCAGTGAAGGAAATATTATAATGATTTAACTGTAAAAAAAAGAAAAAAAGAATAAAGCAGAAAATTTGAAAGAACTCACTGAAGGTTCCAAGATATAGATCTTTGTTTCTAGCCACTCTCCCAATTCGAGCTTGCCACCTTCCATGTTGGTGGTGCCTGCTACCAAGTTAATAAGAATGAACCGAGTTTACAACAAAGTAAATTATTCTTCAGATTTCAATCGTATAAAGGAAAAATGCAACGCATATACAATGTAAATGCTAGCCTGTGAGACCTTGTTACTCCTCTATACATGGATGCTCCTCTTGAGAATTCGCACTAGTGCAAAAACGCTGATTAATGTCACCAATTAGACGTCGGTCCGAGCATGCACGGACGTAAAATGATGACCGGTGGCATATTGGTAAATAAATCAGAATCGTAGACGTCGCTTATCGCTATACCTAATGTCTCAAACAGCACAATCGTCGGGCAAACTGCACTTAGACGTCGGTTGATATCACACCGACGTCTATTGTTGTCCTTAGACGTCGCATGCAATGAATAGACGTCTACTGGTTCTGCAGGAATGTGAATAGCCGTTATATAGACGTCGGTACCTGGGGTAGAGACGTAGCTGGGCTGACAGGTTGGTGCATGCAATTAATGTTCCGTCCCCTAGACGTCGGTGCCTTCAGATACCCGATGTTTACAACCTCACAGTTAAGTGAAAAATAATCATTTTTCCGCCATAGAGACGTCGCCTGTTGTTCTGGGGACGTCTACTATTGTATAGACGTCGCTTAGTCATGAAAACTGACGCCTAATATCCGCGCCATTAATAATATTTAAATCAGAAAGACGTCATATTAGTGATATCCCCGACGTCTAGAAAATGTTAGACGTCGGTGGAGAAGCATACCCAAAGTCTCTAATCATTTATACTACAAACACGAACCCGCGAGCAGTTACACCACTATTCATCATCTTCTTCCTCGCGCTTTCTGTTGCGGCATAGCTTTCAGGTACATTTTCTCGCTTTTGCACCATTTAAATACATTTTTACTCTGATTAAGTTAGTTTTTGCTGAGAGATCTTCCATTTCAACCGATTAAATTTCGTCTTCATTGCGTTTTGATGCAGTTTGTGACGTGTTCCTCAGCGACGTTTTTGACTGTTTTTGGCCTATATTTTTGGGCGTGCAGTCCTCCAATTCCCTCCATTGGTGTTTGAATCCGCTAAGAAGGTTAGTTTCTATGTTTAAAACTTTTATTGTATGTGTGTTATTGTCTTTTGTGTATGCATGTTATAATTGGCTTTTGTGTTTGCATGTTTTTGGCTTTTAGGTATGCATGTGTTATCGGCTTTTGAATATGTATGTGATAAATTTCAGTTGTGTTACTATAATTGGCATGTCAAATTATAAGTATGAAATCACTGAGCGAAATTGAAATTTAACACAAACGATTAATATAGTATGGATCGAAGCTGGATGAAAGCACGTCGCATCTCTGAAGAATATGAGAAGGGTGTTTCGGTGTTCTTGCAATATGTTAAAGATAATGCAAAGTCTGTGAACGGGTCATATTTTTGTCCTTGTGTTCGTTGTGCTAATCAAATACGACAAGACTTGGGCAATTTGCATGATCATCTATTCATGTTCGGCATAACGAGATCGTATACCGTTTGAACTTGGCATGGAGAAGTAGTGGACCAGCCTATGACGTCACGAGGAAAAAATTATGTGGACGAATGGATGAGTGATCATTTAGAGGACATTATACGTGATGTTGGTGAAGATAACTTTAGAAGAGCTAATTTGTACGATTCTCTTATCAATGATTGTGAGCAACCGTTGTACCCAGGATGCACGAACTTTACACGTTTGTCTGCAACTTTGAAGTTGTTCAGTTTAAAAGCAAGGAACGGATGGACGAATAAAAGTTTCACGCAGTTGTTGGAGTTGCTGAAGGAGATGCTTCCAGAAAATAATACTCTTCCTATTTGTAACTACGAGGCCAAAAAAGTTTTATGTCCAATGGGTCTTTAATATCAGAAGATACATGCTTGCCCCAATGATTGTGTTTTGTACATTAAGGAATTTGCTTCACTAAAGCATTGTCCAACATGTGGTTTAAGCCGTTTTAAGAAGAAATCTGACAAATCTGGCCCTGGGTAATTACCGAAGGCTTCTGGCCCTGGGTAATTACCGAAGGCTTCTGGCCCTGGGTAATTACCGAAGGCTCTAGGCCCTCGGTAAAGCCTTCGGTATCATGCACGAATTAATGTGTTGTATTTGTTTTTCTTATCCAACCACACATACCTACAGTGTACACAACATAAACAGACCTGCATAACAGTTTCAATCCACAAATAAACTGCATATATATTGTCCATCCCAAAATATTTCGTTCATTGATGAAAAATCATAAAGTATTCACATTCATTATGTTCTAATAATAATAATAATGTCATAATAGTAATATCATTCAATTCTAATCAAAAACAAATGTCCCA
>NW_014543989.1:118473-119881 GCF_000741045.1 Vigna radiata var. radiata | reverse complement strand
ATTTTCCCGTTTTTCCTAAATATGCTTAATTTGACCAGAAATTCTAATTTTAATTAATTTGAATTTTCTGAGCTAATTATTTGCATTATTATTTGCAGGGAAAATTTTGGAAACACAATTTGGGACATTTGGAAGAGACAAAATAAAGTCAAAACTCTTCACTTGGACATTTCAAATTTAATTACATTGTAACTTAGTAGTATAGAATATTTTTATTTGAACTTATGCGCAATGGGCCATTGTTGGCAAAAATATGAGGGCCCAAAATTGTAGGACACTTGGCACCTTAGGGTTTTATTTTTTTTTAGGGTGGACCCCACCTATCCTTAAAAAAAGTTGACACTTGATCCTAGAAAAAAAAAACCTACCAGCCGCCACTTACTCTTTACTTCTTCTTGGCCTGGAACGTTGTTGTCTAGGGAGCTTTGATGGGAACCATGTTTGCTGTCTTGGATTGTGGATGAATGTTAGAAGGACATATGTTTTCTTTTATTTGGAAGAGCGTGATTAATGGGAAGCACACAACTTCACGACTTGCCATCATACACTTAGGAAAACTTTGATTCAAGTAACAGCACACGGTGATTTCTTTTTTTTTTTTACTTTCATTCATGGCCATCAAATGCTGATTCATCACGGTGGCAGCAGAAATACTTGTTCTAGCTGATGTTTATCCATGAAGCTTCATTTGGTTAATGCAATTATTTATTAAGCATGCAATTGTTCATTTCCTTGCTTTCAAAAACGGTCCAGCAGCGTTGATTCAAATAGAAACAGCACACGGATGCAATTGAATCTATGGCAGCAACAATCCACTCATTGCATTTTTAATTTACCTTTTTCATAGAAACGGTGCAGCATGGAAGCACATTTAATTTGATAGCAATTGGTGCAGCATAGAGTCTCGNCCAAGTNGGTTCTAGGCCATTTGCAATTTCAATTTCCTTTGGTAAAAGCACTTGGTCACATGAAATGGTAGAAAAAGTTTATGCTTTCTAATGTCTTTTNTCTTGGAATATTTTACATTACATGTTTAATTACTTCTCATCATTTTAATTGAGTGTTGCATTTTAATAATTTTAACTGTGCTTAGATATTTGTTTGCTCTAGTATTGGGTTTAGCATTTTCACTCTCTGGACTCGATTTTAAAAACATAACTGCAACCACACCAAAGGTCCAAATGCTACGTTNTATGTGTCAAATGAAAGATATTTGAGTCTATTTTCCAGGAAAAAAAACCTCATCTCATTTAGAGCTCTGTAGAAAAAGTTATGGATAAAACATTGTACAAAGGTCAGAGCCGTCCTGTTCCAGCGTGAATTTTCGTATTTACTGTAGCAGTTTCGTTTTTACTATTTTAATTTCATTTTCATGCATGGTGAAATGTGTTGTTGCATTTAATTTCGT
>NW_014543989.1:111558-113718 GCF_000741045.1 Vigna radiata var. radiata | reverse complement strand
TGGGCCGCGAAACCTATCAATTCTTCTCTGTGATTTCAATCCTTTTTTACAGTTGACCAAGTTGCATCTCTAATGATCTAAAAGTAGCTTGATCACTTGAATGTTAAGAATGATAATCTTTCACAAATTTATCACATCTATTAGAAAAATCTCTAACATTCTCTGTCAATTGATTTATTTGTTGCCACAAAGGAGAAGGTTGCTACTGCCTGAAGCCTCCTGGTTACCCTGATGGGTTATTTTGTTGTTGGCCAATACTTGGATGATTCTTCCAACCTTGACTAGGATTACCTTGGTTGAAATTACCTTGTCTATACTGATATTGGTTCCCCATATAGTTAGCTTTTTGTTGCATCTCCTTAGGTATTGCACATTGACTATTAATATGGTCACCACCACAAAGATCAAATAGCTGTTGTGCTTGAGAGACATTACGAAACTCCTTTGGAAGTTGTGAGAGGATCTTTGTCAATGTATCTAGCTTTTGGGTCAAAAGATGATTTTGAGCTAGCATTGCATCATTTGCACGTAAGTGTAAGACTCCTCTCTGTTCTGTCGGTGCGCCCCTTTCACTATATGTTTCTTGTCCATTAGCTGCCATACTCTCTATCAAGTCATAGGCTTCGTCCTCAGTCTTCTGTTTGATATCACCTCCAACTGAGGCGTCCAACATCATCTTAGACTGCATATTCAGTCCACCAAGGTAGGCAAGAACAATGGTTGTCTTGTCAAATCCGTGAACTGGTGTTTTCCTGAGTAGGCCTTTGAATCGCTCCTATGCTTGACTTAGAGTTTCTTCCATGCCTTGTTTAAATGATGAGATTTCTAGCTTTCCCTGGGTAACTTTGGACTGTGGAAAATATTTGTTGACAAACTTTGTAGCCACAGCTTCCCATGTTGTAAATGTCCCTTCAGGAAAAGAATTGAGCCATGTCTTAGCATTGCCCTCCAACGAGAAAGGAAACAAGCTAAGCCTCACTCTATCATCTGATACACCTGCCATTTTCACTGTGTTGCATATTTCACTGAACGTTGTCAAACGATCATAGGGATTCTCATTTGATAGACCATGAAATGGTTTGCTTTGCACCAAGTGTATAACTACTGGATTCATCACCATGTTGGTCGTTTGATCCGTAGGCATGACTATGCTGTTAAAATGGAAAGGGCCAACCGCATTCGATTGATCTGCAAGAGTGCGTCTTGGAGGAGTTCTTTCAGCCATCTCCTCTGTTCTTCTATCTGGTGAAGGTGATAATAATCTTTCAGGGGAAAGAAACAAATCCCTAGATGGGCGTCTGACTCTCCTTCTCCTCCTTGCCTCGCTTAAGCCTTCAAGAAGAGGTTGTGTATTAGGCTCCTACTGCATGCACAAGAACCACAAACCCTAGTAGCACTTTTTTTATATTTTTTAAAAAAAAAATAAAAAGATAAAAAGATATATACAATCAAGTCAAACTTAATCAGTTTACACTACTGGATAAATTAAACCACGAGTCCCCGGCAACGGCGCCAAAAACTTGTTAAGCCCCTAGCAAGTGTACCAAATCGTTATCAAGTAATATAAACGGGTAAGTCCGAGTATCATTTTCCTAAAGGACTCTTAGGCCTTAACTTTCATGTAACCTAATCATGTAAGACTTGAGAAAGGAATAAATTTGGTGGTTATATGCAAAGAACAAAAATAAACATGCAATGCAGTTGATTCAATTTGTTCTAAGAAACTATGGATTAATGGTGTTGTTGGGGTTTACAATTTCATCTTATCCACTCTCATATATCTACTCTTCTTATTTACATCACTTATTTATCTAATTGTCATGCAAACTTTCTAATTTACCCTTAACCCAATCCCTTGGTGAAAAGAGCCTATTATTAATTACCGGTTTGCTATCCCTAGCCTCCCCTAGTAACCAATAATGCAATGCGATCAAAAGCAAATACAATTGACTGTCCTACCCCTATCCCTAGGTGATATTGGCATAATAAAGGAATTTCTCACCAGTTCATGACATTACCGTACGTCCCCATATCGATAAAGACAAACTTCTTTTACTGAATGAGTTAAACAATAAAAGCATTGAGCATAGATGAGAACCCAACAATTGATAAATAAGTATATGACAAGCATATGAAATAAATAAGAATTTGAATATATGA
>NW_014543989.1:101210-110918 GCF_000741045.1 Vigna radiata var. radiata | reverse complement strand
GAGTATATACTCATTTGGAGTGAGTTTGGGTCTGGATAGAAATTAAACATCTTTGTGGAAAAGAATCGCTACTTTTAAACGACAATAACTTTTAAAATACTATATTTTTAAATCATTACAAAAACTAAGATCAAAATATTTAATTCAGAAAGTAATTTTAATAATATTATCGCGTATTAAAAAAAAGAATATTACATATAATAACATATAAAAATTAGGTAAACTTATTTTTTTAATTAAAATTAATCTTAATAAAAAAATTATATTCATTTTAATTTTTAGTAGTTATAATATGTTTTAGTTTTGAAACAAAACTAGTCTTTGATATTAGGTTTAAATCATCTTTTGTCCTTAAGTTATAAGTTGGTGTTCAGTTTAGTCTTCGCTTTCAGAAATGTCAACCTTTGGTCACTTAGTTATAAAAAATGTATCAAATCAGTCCCAGCCGTTAACGGTGTTAAAAAATGTTAACGTTTAAGTGATTGTGCATGTCAGGTGTCCAATTATCGTTGACGTGGCAGACAATGAATGTAGTCCGTGTAAAATAAAATAAATTATTTATGTGTTTTTAACTATGGTTAAATTAAGTTTGGGATAAAAATTAGGGCAAAGTGAAATTGGGGAAATTGGGGATTTTTTTTTCGAGGGTTGGGGAATTGCTTCGTTCTATGATTCTGTGAGACAGAGCTTGGTTGCTTCGAAGGAGATTCGTGTCCAAAGGAGCATTGTCAGTTTTTGTGGTGGGGAGCGACTTCCTTGGAAGCGTCGTTTGTCAGCGTGGAGTTCTTTCAAAACGAAAAGGTGAAAGGTGCATTTTTCATGACTTATTTGATGTTGTTAGGGTCCCCCATGGAAGTATGTTGTGTCGTTGTCCCCTGAGTGTGTTTTGTTGTGGTCCCCTACTGTGTTTTGTTGCCTTTGATGTGGTCCCGTTGCTTGATGACAATGGGCACACTTTTTGTACGTATTTGGTCCCCAAATTGAATATGAAATTGTTTATTCTGTGTTTGTTTGTTTTTTGTGTGGTTCATGCATCTTTATTTAAGCATCACTGCACGTGTATATTTGTAGGTCAAAAACTTAGAATTTAGTCTGACAGTTAGTAATTTGTAATAGTGGGTGGTAGCATGTTTAGAATTTAGTCTGACAGTTACTTTTACATAGGCATTTTATAGTTGAACATTAACCAAAATGTCCAACTGTGATATCGAGGTGGTGTTTCACCATGGGGGAGAGTTTCTGAATACTAGGACAATTGGATATCATGGAGGTCAAACTAGTACGTTGATCATTGACCCAGACAGATGGAGTTTTTTTGAAATAATGGCCATACTAAAAGAGATGGGTTATAGAAATGTTAAGGAGTTGTGGTATTCCCTGGGTGGCCCTGTATTAGAAGATAGGTTGGAATTGTTAAGTGATGACAAAGGTGCATGTCATGTGGTGAACATTGCTATAATGAATAGTCAAGCTCATTTGTTTGTGGTTCACATGGTATCCCAACCTGATTATATTCATATGTTAGAATATCATAGTCAACCCGAGTTAGGTGAAGTTCAAGGAGGTGAAGTTGAAGGAGGTGAACTTGAGGTAGGTGATATTGAGGTTGGTCAAGTTGAGGTTGGTCAAGTTGCTAAGGTTGAAGTTGGTCAACAAGAACTTCCTCAGGTTGAAGTTGGTCAACAAGACCTTCCTCAGGTTGAAGTTGGTCAGGAAGAACTTGATGAGGTTGAAGTTAAGGATGGTGAAGTTCAGGTTGGTCAACATGGTGAAGAAGGTGATGCTGGAGTTGAAGTTGGAGAACATGATGAATTGAGGCTGATCAACATGCTGAAGAAGGTGATAGTGATGTTGATGAAGTTGTTCAAGAACATGCTGAACTTGATGAGGTTTTTGAAGATACTTCTCAAGATGGTGAGGATAACATTGGTGGTGGAGTGGGGGATGATCAGGATGAGGTTGATGGTAGTAGTTGGAATGCATCTGATGAAGATGATTTGGTGGATGTAAGTGTGCATGAAGATGAAGAAACCCAAGAAGAGGAACATGAAGAGGACTGGCTAGGGGGAACAACAAGGGAATGTACTACTCGAAACAAACATGTACAGGCAAGGGGATTAAGTGATAGTGAGTGGGAATCTGATAGTTGTGATAGTATATATTTAAGTGATGATTCAGATGTTGAAACATCCAGATATGGAGATTTTGCAACCTTCAAAGAGCCCACAAGTATGAAAGAATATAGATGGCAACTTGGTACATATTTCCCTGAAAAAAAATGATTTCATTGATGCAATTAGAAGTTACGGAGTACACAATGGTAGAAAGTTGAAGTTGTGGAAGAATGATAAGAGAAGAATTTGCGTGAAATGTTATGGCTCACAAGGGAAATGTCCCTGGTACGCTTATTGTGGATATAGGAGTACCCAGCGTACATGACAGCTAAGAAAGATTATGGACAGGCATACTTGTACTAGATAATTCAAAATTGGTCTAGTTACCTCTAAATGGTTAAGTGGCAGGTTGGAGAAGAGCATGAAAGCAAATCCTGATATGAAAATGAAAAATCTACACAATGAATTCTATAAGAAATATAATATTGGTGTGTCTAGGGCTACAACAAGTAGAGCAAAGGCAATGGCAACAACCAACATTGAGGGTAGCTTCAAACAACAATATGAAAGACTCTATGATTATGCAGAGGACTTGCTGCGGGCAAACCTAGGCTCAACAGTTTAGATTAATGTAGAACCAAACCAGGATAAAACCATATTCAAGAGAATTTATGTTTGTTTAAAAGCATGTAAGGACAACTTTGTATCCTATAGACCAATTATACATTTGGATGGCTGATTCTTAAAAGGGAAATATGGAGGTGATCTTTTAATTGCTGTTGGAAGAGATGCTAATGATCAGATGTGTCCCTTAGCTTATGCTGTAGTTGATGTTGAGAATAAGGAATCATGGAATTTTTTCTTGGAATTGTTAATTGAGGATCTTGGAGGTGGGGTAATTTTTTCAAGGTGTACATTTATGTTAGATCAACAAAAAGTAAGTAATAGCAAACACTTTTATTCATTACTTTGTTCACCATAGAAAGTAAGGAAATTTAATGCTCATAGTTTGTTTGAATAGGGACTTCTGCCATCTTTACAAAGTCTATTGCCAGATATGGACCAACGTTACTGTGTTAGGCACATTTGTTCAAATTTTAGGAAGAAATTTGCTGGCTAAAACCTCAAACAATTACTATGGAAGGTTGCAGCATCAACAACCCCTGAAGCATAGGAGTCAGTAATGAGACAGATCAAGGAAATTAATCTAGACGCATTTAAATACTTGATATAAATTCCACCAAGGCAAGTTAATCTAGAAGCATTCAAATCTTTAATATAACATGTTGTTTAAATTTATGTAAATGTTTAACTTTATATTTTTGCAGACATTGGTCTAGATCCAGGTTTACAGGAAGACCTGCTTGTAACACACTTGTCAACAACATATATGAAGGTTTTAACAGTGTGATCTTAGATGCACGGGAAAACCAATTATATCAATGTTGGAAGAGATTTGAATGTACTTGATGAACAGGTGGGCATCCAATGGAGAGAAGATCAGCAGATTTGAAGGTATCATTTGCCCCAAGATTCAAAAAATACTGCAGAAGGGGTTAGACAAGACAAAATACTGGATGCCTAGGTATGAAAACCTTTGGTTTGGTGTAAATAGTTAAATGTTGTTCTTAACATTAATTTTTTATCATTTGGCAGTTGGTCAGGGATGCAAATATTTCAGATCATCCATACATCCATCATTGTTGAGAAGTATGTGGTTGATGTTGAAAAAAGAGAATGTAGCTGCAGAAAGTGGAAAATAACAGGAATACCTTGCTGTCATGCACTCACAACCATGAGGTTTCTCAACATCAATCCTGATGAATACTTACCACTTTGGTTTAGGACCTGCACGTATGAAGAAATATACAACCCAATCATTTTCCCTCTGAATGGTCCTCATCTATGGCAAANAACTTCAACACTTGATATTCAGCCTCCANCAAAAAGAGTCTTGTCAGGTTGACCANGAAAGAAAAGAAGACTTGAAAGTTGGGAGTAAAGGAATGATGATACACAAATTGGACAAAAAGGAATTCCTAAGAAATGTTCCATATGTAGAGAAGTAGGGCATAGAAGACCTAATTGCCCTCAAGCAAATCAATAGCAACCCCAAGAAGGTACACCACACCAGCAAGTTGTACCAGACCAGGAACCTACACCACACTAGGAAGCTACACTAGACTCCACTCACGGAATTCAGATTACTGAAAAAACCCAACCAGATGAAATAACAATAACAATTTAGATTGTATTAATTTGTAGTTGGGATATGTAGCTGTCATGTATTTTTGATGATATTTGATGTATTTTGGATGATATTTGATGTATTTTGGTTGACTTTTGGTTAACAACAGCTACATCTTTAGATTGGTCTGGGTTGTTTCTTAAAAAGAGCATCACTTTAGATTGCTCTTTGTAGTTTGACCTTGAACATCATATATATATTACATGAAAGTATATTCTAATTATCATATTTCAATTACTTTGTACTTTTACATGGCTTTGTACTTTATATTGCTCTTTACAACTTAATGTGAGAAACATTATAATATAACCAACTTAAAGTAACAAAATATAACCAAGTTCATTACAACCTCAATGTCATTCATTACAACCTGATTACAACCAACACTCTGATTACAACCAACACACTCATCCATTACAATATAACCAAGTTCTTCATCACAAAATGTGACAGATACACCCACTTCAAAAAAATAAAAACATATGACATACAAGGATGATGATAATCAACCCCATCATACAGAACATGGATATTAAGATCTTCTCCCTTTTCTGACAAACCAAAAGTGATCTCTCCAAATTAATGATCTTTCTCCTTTTCCATCCAATTGTAGTGTCCCTTTCATCTCCATTATATTCAGTGTGCCATTTGAAGAAATTACATCCTCGCACTTCTTCATAACGACTCCGCTTGTAATTACGGCATCCCCAAAAATGCTTCCCTGGTTGTTAGGAGTTTTTGCCACTCTCAATACGGCAAGCTCTCCACAATAGCACATTTGGCTGCCAACCATTCCTCTTGATGATGAAGCACCATGAGAGCTCCCCCATGAGCAAGAGGAACACTGATTCTTTGTCATTGCCTCTCGGAAAAATGCAATAATACTTCGTCCAGCTCAAGAAAACAACCCCAATCACCAAAAAGAACCCCAAACATAGAACACCCGAATACCAGATCCTGAGGTTAGGATACACACCTAACAAAACAGAAACCAACTTCCTTACCTTAGGGCACGCACTTCAAACGAAGAACAGATGCTGATGCTGATGTCTTACAACAAAGAACAACCATTGTCTTACAACGAAGAACTTTTAGCAACAAACCTCAGCTCAAATCCTTCACCTAACCTGCTTCCATCCACATTAATATCTTAGGGCAAGCATGATCATCAACAATATATAATTTTTATTCCAATCAAAGTGTATTTTCCTATTTGTCTTCTTATAAAACATCGTTTTGCCACGTTTCATAACTTCTTTGCCACATCATACCAACATTTAACGTCGTTCTTACATCGTTAACAGCTGGGACTCATTTGATACATTTTTTATAACTTATGGACCAAAGGTTGACATTTTTTAAAGCGGGAATTAAACTGAACACCAGCTTATAACTTAGAGAACAAAAAAGGATTTAAACCTTGATTTTATTTTCTTATGTAATAAATTTTATGAGATTAATATATTTCATCGAATTCATTTGTTTAAATACAATAATATAAACTATGTAAAAAGTATATGAAAATGGATAAAAAAAAGTAAAGAAAAAAAAACAACAATCCCATATTTAAAATTATGATTTCAATTTTTTTGGAAATTTTAACTTTTCAAAATATTTTTGGAAATAAAAATTTTTAATAACTATCCATTGTATTTATTTTTATTATTGTATTTATACCTATTACAAATTAAAGAAATTATAAAAATCTCATATTTTCTTTAATAGAAGGTATTTTAATTTAAAAAATAATGTCTTATATATTTTTTAATTATATTACAATTTATCTATCATGATTTTTGAAAAGAAAATTTCAAAACATTAGCAAAAATAAAATTCAATTTAACACGTGTATATATATATATATATATATATAAAAGTTAAATTAATTATAATTTTGTTTCGGTAGGAATTTCTAGGACCGAAAGCATTAATCTCGATGACGTGATTCTACTTCTTTCTTATGCAAGATCTTCAAATATCTTCGTCGTCCGCTCTTCCGACCGTCCGTCAAGTCCCAATCTTCACCCGGGGAGGGGGGGTACCTGTAAAGGCACTCCGACGATCAAGTTAGATGTCGGTATAGGAAGACCCTCGATCCTCAGCAAGTTGATGCTTAGAACGGAGAAAGGGTAAAACTCAGTTAAGTGTGAAAGTATGAGTGTGAGAGAATGTGAAGCGTATCTTGTTTGGAGCCTTTTGCTCTTTATTTATAGGCTTTGGATCGATATAAAATCAATAGAACAGAATAAAATATAAACAGAATGAAATACAAACAAACTCACCTGATATATCTCTGTTGGGATATTATTTGATACGAGATATATGATATTATATGATACTGTTCATTTATTCTCGTTTGTGACATGATGGGCCTTGAGCCCAATAAAGCTGGACCAGTTTAGTAATTCGGCCCATTTAACTAGTGAGCTTAACCGTTCGGTGTAACCGGTCGTAAGAGATATGGGACCGAAGGGACGTGGGACCGTTGTTGACCGAAGGACTTCTATGAGTTTATGTGTCGTTCGATGTGTAGGCCGTTCGTACTGAGTGCGTTCATACTGGTAGTCAAACAGACCTGGTTAGTTCTGTGAGTGACAATGAAACGACACAAGTATGTCGTCGTTTGACTTTCAAAAATGTAAGTGGATTTTCCCGCGTTATGGTAGTGCACAGTCGCTAAATGAGAACCGTTAGATCTTGAACATCCAACGGTGTGGAAAGTGTGGCGGTTTCGTAACCTCCACGCTTTTAAGAAGTTTAATGATTTCGAAATGAACCATCAGTTCTGCGTCATTTCCATCGTTTGTCTTGAGAAGTTCTTGCGTTGCCCAAGTGTTCCCAACTATGTCATTCTCGCATTTCCAGGTAACAATGGCTTCTTTCACCCCTATCCATTCTATATCTGATAGTGACAATAGGGAACGTAGTGACTCGTCGATCGTTCGACCAATAGTCGTAGGATCAGTGGAGTCTCTGTTGAGTGGCGATAGGGTTTTTGTTAGCGGAGGGGTTGAAGTCGAGGACACTGAGCAAGAGTGTTCATCTTGTTCTTTGGATTATTCGTGGGCTTCTCGCGAGGTGGGTGGCCAATACACCATTTTTATAAATAAAGATATACTGTTAGGATGGGTAGAAGACAATTGCGTTCTTCGAACCCTAGGATACAAGGCGGCCCTAAAATTGGTGGCTTGTAGGAAAGAGGAGCGAGTTTTCCACGGAGAGGAGGTTGCCGGAGAGAATTGTTTTTATTTTTACTTATGCCTGTTCTTTGATATGTACATTAGGCTTCCTTTCACTAGATTCCAAATGGAAGTTCTTCAGTATTTAAACGTAGCCCCTTCCCAATTACACCCGAATAGCTGGGGATATATCCAAGCGTTCGGTGTTTTGTATCAGGCATTGGGTATTGATCCAACGGCCAAAATCTTCTTATATTTCTTCAAAAGTCGGCCGAATATCAAAAAAGGGTGGGTGTCCCTTAGTTCCAAGGCGAAGGACGCCATTTTCCACTTGTTCGCCGAGTCATATAAAGACATTAAAAATCAATTTTTCAAAGTGTCAATTAAAAAGAGGGGTAGGCCGTTTTTTCTGAATGGTGATGGTAGTTCCAAATTCCCATTGTATTGGACCAAGAACCGTCGAACCTTAACCTCTTGGCCCCAAGAGGACATGACTAACGTCGAGAAGAGGGATTTGGATGTCTTGATCAAGTTATCTCGTCCATTTTCCTCGAGGAAGATGGTGAATTGCTTGAAGTTCAACGACCTTAAGTCGAGGGTTTCTGGTAGGTTTCATTGTTGAATATCATTTCTTGTGAGGTTGAATGTATGTGCTGATTGGTTGTGCAATTTTACAGAGGTGATGGCGCCTAAAAGAGATTGGTTCAAACAATCACGCGCTGCTCGAAAAGGAGTTGGATAATCAACTGGCCAGGCGACGTCGAATCCTGCAACAGTCGTGCACGTGGATGATACTCCGCCTTCTCCTGAAGAAGTTTTAACGCGGAAGAGGAAAGTCGTACGGGTGGAAGGGGCAACTAGCGTGTCAGGTAAAGAGAAGACCAGGACCGAGACGGTGGAATCTCCACCTGGGAAAGAAAGAACCATGACTGAGAGCGGTGAACCTTCTGAACAACGCCCGTTGCCACAAGGGATGTGGGATCCTGGCTTTGATCTTAGACATAAGATCGAATTTCACTTTGATGCGGCTGAAGAAAAGGTAATGGCTTCCATATCTAAGCAACAGATGTTTGAATTTCTACTAGATGTTCTACTTCGGGCTGGGGCAGCGGCCTTCAAAATGGTTTATGCATCCAATAGAGGGGAGGTTCAAAGTGAAGTGAACCGCCTGAGAAAAGAACTGGAGGATATTCATGCTGTCCATGCTGGGTGTGAAGAAAAGGCCGACGAAGATGCCAAGGTCCTTGGGGAAGTAAAAGCTCATGCTGAGGAGCTGCGTATGATCAGCTTTGAGTTGAAGACAGAGTGTGATGGTTTGCTGAAAGACATGGAGGAGGCCAAGAAGACCATTGCCAATTTAGATAACATTCAGAAGGAACGGGAAGAATTACAGAAGGCGAATGCCGAGCTAAGGCAGGAGAAAATAGAATGGAAAAAGACTAAGGCCGAGATGCTGGAGGCCATTGGCCAAGAACATACGAAGGGCTTCAAGAAGGCGTTAAGGCAAGTGAGCCATCTAGCCAAAATTGCTCTTGAAGGCTTAAGGTTCGACATCGAGCAGGATATATATGAAGGTCGTCTGGTGTCCAGTGCTGACATTCCGGAAGGCACTTATACTGCCGAAGGTGATCCGGCTGTAGAAGCGGCAAGGCAAGGAGCTGGAGTTGATCAGGACAAAGGGGCCGATGTTGTGGCCTGATAACTTAGGAATTTTATGTCAATGTTTGTGAACATTTTATGATATTCTATAATCACTTTAAAAGCTCGTTGAACATTGCGTTTTGTAATTGCTGATGTATTCTTTGATATTTGCTTGGTATAGACGCTTTATCTTTAAGTTGAATTTTGTGCACTCTTCTGGTTGATTAAGTTGTGAATATCTTGCAGTTTGTTGAATCGTTTAGACAAATCGTCAAGACTTATTCAGTTGTAACTCTGAAATGTTTAGAAACGGTCGGCTGAACGTTATGGTCCATGAGTTGTCAAGACGCGGTCGGTCTTGATGTGACTAGATACGGTTCGCCAGTGTATTGGTGGACGTTATGGTCCATGAGTTGTCAAGACACGGTCGGTCTTGAGGTGACTAGACACGGTCGGTCTAGTGTGTCGGTGGACATTATGGTCCATGAGATGTTAAGATGCGATAGATCTTGAGGTGACTAGACAC
>NW_014543989.1:94523-101002 GCF_000741045.1 Vigna radiata var. radiata | reverse complement strand
GATCTTGAGGTGACTAGACACGGTCGGTCTAGTGTGTTGATGGACGTTATGGTCCATGAGTTATCAAGACGCAGTTGGTCTTGAGGTGACTAGACACGGTCGGTCCAGTGTCTTGGTGGACATTATGGTCCATGAGATGTCAAGATGTTGTCGATCTTGAGGTGACTAGACACAGTCGGTCCAGTGTATTGGTGTTCATAATGGTCCATGAGATGTCAAGACGTGGTCGGTCTTGAGGCGACTAGACACGGTCGGTCTAGTGTGTTGTGTGTTTGACAAATAGTATACGAGATATGGAGTTGCAATACTGCATTGAAATAATTCTGAAAGAGAAGATTATTCTTGGAAGGACAATGAACGAAAATATAACAAAATTTTAACTATAATAGAATTTGAGATGGGTGATGTTCCAAGTGTTAGGAACAGCTTTTCCGTCCAGGTATTCCAGTCGATATGCTCCGTTCTTCAAATCTTCGCTGATTCGAAAAGGTCCATCCCAGTTGTCAGCCAACTTACCATGTGCCTTATTTTTTCGCGCGTCACCCCGCTTGCGCCAAACAAGGTCGCCTTCGGTGAAATTACGGGGCTTAACTTTGGTGTTGTAACGCCTGGTTATCAGTCGTTTTTGAGCTTCATTTTTTATTAGGGCAATCTCACGCCTTTCGGGTAGAGTATCAAGGTTCATTCTCAGTTGTTCGTCATTGAGGGTCATATTTTGTATGTGCTGTCGAAGGGATGGTTCCCCTACTTCAACTGGTAACATGGCATCGGTGCCATATGTGAGACTAAATGGGGTCTCACCTGTGGATTCATGCGGCGTGCATCGGTAAGCCCAAAGTACTTCAGGCAGTTCTTCGACCCACAAGCCTTTAGCTTGCCTTAGGCATTTCTTTAACTCGGAAATTATGGCTTTGTTTGCAGCTTCGGCCTGTCCATTGGTTTGGGGGTGTTCTACTGAGCTTGTAACATGTTTGATGCCAAGTCCTTTGAGAAAGTCTTCCAGCGTACGGTCGATGAATTGCCGACCGTTATCAGTGATGATTTTCTGTGGTATGTCGAATCAGCATATCAAGTGCCAGATAAAGCTTTGTACTTTTCTGGCGCTGATTGTTGCGAGGGCTTCTGCTTCGATCCACTTGGTAAAGTAGTCTATTGCCACCAGGAGATATTTGCACTGTCCTTTTGCGAGCGGCAAGGGTCCGGCTATGTCCATTCCCCATTGAGCAAAGGGCCATGGAGATATGATACCCATTAGTTCGGACGGGGGAATCTGAGTGTCATGTCCGTGGGACTGGCAGGAAATGCATTTTTGGACAAACTCCTTACAATCTTGCTCAATTGTGGGCTAGTAGAAACCCGCTCGTAATATCTTGGCTCTAAGCGTTCTTTTACCCGAGTGAGAGCCATAAATTCCATGATGTAGTTCCTGCATGACGTACTTGGCTTCTTCGCTAGACAAACACTTTAACAGAGGAGTAGTGTACCCACGTCGGTAGAGATCATCTCCTATAAGTGTAAAGCGAGCGATTTGTTTAGAATCGGCCGCACTCACCCGTGTATCCTGTTCTTGCTGAATCATCAACTGTATTATATCTTGCCGCCAGTCAGCTTTGGAAGGAATGATGCTGGTGGAGCAAGTCTCTAAAAGAGGCTGTTCCAGCGTGGTTTTGATTACCAAAGTGAGTTGGGAGTTTCCACGGGCATGTGTTAGTTTGGAAAGTAAATCCGCTCGGGAATTTTGTGCCCTGGGTACATGGATGATTTTGAAAGTGCCGAACGCTTTAATGAGGTCGCTGACTTTGTGATAGTAACGTAATAGATGATTGTCTTTGACCTGGAAGGTTCCGTTAATATGCCCCACAACCAGTTGAGAATCCATTCGGCATTCTAAGTGTTGGATGTCCAGCTCGGTGGCCAAGAGTAGTCCGCAGATGAGGGCTTCATATTCTGCTTGATTGTTACTGAGCTGGAATGTGATGGATATAGCTTGCTCGACAAGAAGACCATTCGATCCTTCAAGTACTATACAGGCTCCTCCTCCTCTTTTGTCTGAGGATCCGTCTACGTTCAGATTCCACACGGACGGTTCTGCCGCCTGGGGTAGCTCTGCTGCGAAATTTGCTAAGTGTTGGCCCTTGATGGAGCCCTGTGGCTCAAAACGCAAGCCGAATTCGGATAATTCGATGGACCAGGAAACCATCCTTCCTGCTAGGTCCGGTTTCCTGAGGATCCTGGCGACCGGATGGTTGGTTCGGATAATGACTTGGTGGCTTTGAAAGTATGGACGAAGTCGTTGGACCACTGTTAGTAGAGCTAATGCCTCTTTCTCCACCTGCGAGTATCATTCTTCGGCCCCCTGCAAGGTTCTGCTAACAAAATAAATGAGTTTAAACATTGGTTCCTCTTGAATAAGGGCGACACTTACCGAATGGCCGGATGCGGACAGATACAGTTGTAAGTCAAATCCTTCTATCGGACGGCTCATGATGGGCGGATTGGTCAATATGTTCTTGACGACGGAGAAGGCCACCTCACAATGATCGTCCCAATGTCGAGGGACGTTTTCCTTCATGTTCTTGAGTATCGGCTTGATGTGGTCGAAAAGCCTTGGTGTAAACCGTGATAGAGCGGTGAGGCATCCGACTAAGCATTGAACTTCTTTCAACTTGGTTGGACTTCTCATCTCCAGGATTGCTCGGCATTTGTCCGGGTTGGCTTCAATTCCTCGGTTTGTTAGCATAAAACCCAGGAATTTACCTGCTGATACTCCAAACGTGCATTTGGACGGATTGAGGCGTAAACCTTACTGCTTGAGTTGGTGGAAGACCTCTGCCAGATCTTTTAAGTGTTGTTGATGGGAACAGCTCCGTACCACCATATCATCGACGTAAACCTCCATACAACGCCCGATTTGATTGTGGAAGATTTTATCCATGAGTCGGTTGTAGGTTGCGCCTGCATTTTTTAGGCCAAAGGGCATTACCTCGTAGCAGTAATTGGCCTGTTCAGTGATAAAAGTCATGTTGTCTCGGTCTGGAGCATACATCGGAATCTGGTTATACCCAGAGTATGCATCTAGGAAACTGAGGACCGTGTGTCCGGAGGCACCGTCCACAAGGCGATCAATGCTGGGAAGGGGGTAGTTGTCCTTCAGACAAGCTTTGTTGAGATCAGTGAAATCCACACACATTTGGCCACTGACCGTTCGACTTTTTCACCATGACCACATTTGTCAGCCAAGTGGTGTATGTTATTTCTCGGATGAATCCGGCCGTGATCAGTTTGTCAACTTCCTTTTGTATGGCCACCCTTTTCTCGGTGCTGAGCCTTCTCTTCTTCTGCGCTATTAGTCGAGCCTCTCGGAATATGGATAACTTGTGTGTGATAACGCTAGGGTGGATGTCGGGCATATCTGAGGCGCTCCATGCAAAGAGGTGGTTATTGGACCGCATTAGTGCGGTTAGGTTGCTCTCGTCGACAGGAGAGAGATCAACTCCTATGTTAGTAGTTTGCTCAGCATTCTTCCCCAGGATGAACGGTTTAATCTCTCCCTGGGGTTGAATCCGATCATCTGTGTTGGTTCTCGGGTCTAGTTCGACCAGGATAGCTTCAGGCCTTCTCTCCCTTCTGTAAGTCGTGGCTTTTAAGGAGGCAGTGTAACATTGTCGAGAGGTTTTCTGATATGCTCGAACGGTGCATATTTCGCCGCTTTCGGACGGGAAGTTCATCGCCAAATGCAGAGTCGATATGATCGCTCCGAAAGCGTTTAGGCAGGGACGCCCAAGAATAGCGTTATATGAAGTATTGGCTTCGACCAGCAGGAAGCGTACACAGATTTCTCTGGATTTGTCACCGGTGCCCAAGCGGGTCCTTAGGTCGAGGTATCCTTGCGTGTCAACACGTTCCCCTGCGAAACCAACAATCTGTTCGTGAAAGGGTGTTATAGCATCTTCTGTCAGGGCCATCTTCTGGAATGTTGTCCAGTATAAAATGTTGACCGAACTTCCTTGGTCAATCAGGACTTTGCATACGTCGTATTGTGCTATTCGGGTTGTAACGACCATAGGATCATCTGGACGCTACGCAAGTTCTGCAAGTGTCTCTGAGGATGAGGCTCCGCCCCCCGCAAAGCCTCCTGAGATGGTGTCAATGTGACCCTTCGGGGTCGTATCTCGCTTTCTAGATCTGCTCCTCGAACGCTCTCGGGGACGTTCGGGCTTTTGGCACGAAGATTCGGGGCTTCTTCTGATATTTCTGGGGGAACGCCCCCGTTGGCCTGTCTCTGTTTTAACAAATTCTCGCAGATATCCAGAACGGATTAACCTTTCGATTTCGTCTTTAAGGCCCTGACACCCTTCTGTGGAGTGTCCTCGGTTATCATGAAACCGACATGTTTTATATCCGTCCGCATTTCTGGGCGTGCGTCGTCTGTGAACGGTGGTGATCAGGTTGGTTTAGAGGGCTTTGTCGAACACTTTTTCCCTTGGAGCAGTGAGGTGTGCATAGTGGTCGTAGCGAGGACCGAGAGGAACTAGAAGCCCTCTCCGGGGGGCCTTGGATTGCGACCCTTGTCGTGCGATCGCTGATCATCGTGTTTAGTCTCTGTTGCAGGGGCTTCAATTTTCTTGCGGTAATGCTGTTGATCTTCCATTTTGATAAATTTGGTCATTTTTTCCTGTAATTCCTCCATGGTTTTTGGTAATTCGGCATATAGACTTTCCGAGACAAACCCCGGTTTGAGGCAGTTGGGGAGGTTGTTGATGATGAACTCATGGGTGACACCTTTTACTCTTCTGGCTACTTCAGAATATTTGCGCATGAATGTCCTTAGCGGTTCGTCTCTCCCTTGTTTGAGATTGACGAGTTCGGCAGGGGACATCCTCTCCCTCCGGTTGGCCGAAAATTGTCTTTTGAATAGAGTGGTGACAGTATAAAAACTGTCAACAGAATTCGGAGGAAGAGTATAGTACCATTCTAAGGCTTCGTCTTTGAGAGATAGGGAGAAAGCCCTGCATTTGACTGGATCGCTGTTGGAATAAAAAGCCATGGAATCGACGAAATTTCGGAGATGGTGTTCGGGGTCCGTCGTCCCGTCAAATTTTCCAATTTGAGGGGGAGGCCGATTGGGCATTGTAGCCTGCATAATCTCTTCAGTGAAAGGTAGCAATTCCGGCGATCGCGGGGGGCGACCGTTGTCATCACGGCGACCATCATTCCGGCCGCTGTTGTGACCATCATTGTGATCGCCAGTGCGGCTGTTGTCCTTCGTCATCTCTGGTCATCTTTCTTTGAGTCGGGCCATCTCTTCAACAAGTTTCTGGTGTGCCTCCTGTGGTTGACGAATCATCTGGGTCTGTTCGTCCAGTTGAGCCTGGAGCCGTCTTATGAGTTCTGTATGACCGGTACCGTCCATGCTTCTGGTGGTCACCATAGGGAGTCTTCGCTTTCGGCCTCACTGTGGGCGCCAAAATGTTTCCGTAATAATTTCTGGGACCGAAAACACTAACCTCGATGACGTGATTCTACTTCTTTCTGATGCAAGATCTTCAAATTTCTTTGTCGTCCGCTCTTTCGACCGTCCGTCAAGTCCCAATTTTCACCCGGGAAGGGGGGGTACCGACGATCAAGTTAGACGTCGGTATAGGAAGACCCTCGATCCTCAGCAAGTTGATGCTTAGAACAGAGAGAGGGTAAAATTCAGTTAAGTATGAAAGTATGAGTGTGAGAGAATGTGAATCGTACCTTGTTTGGAGCCTTTTGCTCTTTATTTATAGGCTTTGGATCGATATAAAATTAATAGAACAGAATAAAATATAAACAGAAGGTCTAAAAACCGTTATTTTCATACTTAAATTTGATAGTAAAACACACCCTAAGAGGCTTAGAATGAGCTCTAAATAAAGTAAAACACTTAAGTTGAGTCTCTTGAGAGTCAAAAGTTGGTTTTAGAGATATTATGCTTGTTTTGCATTGTTTTGTAGGGTTTGTGGATGAATTGAAGATGGAAGTGAAGTAAGGTGGAGTTAGACCCATGAAAGAAGGAGAAAATTGATGAAAAGAAGGGTCAAACAAGCCGCTGAGCGCCAGAATGGTCCGTTGAATGCTCAGAGCGATTAGAGGGAAACCACTCAACGGCAAAACTGACCGCTGAGCGGTCAGAGCGGCAAGAGGCAAACCGCTGAGCGATCAAATTAGGCACCTGGGCGGTTGTCTATTTTTTTAGCTAGATTCTGTAAATCTTTCTGTTATCTATATGTTATCTTTTTGGGCTTATATATAGCCCCAGTGCGAATTAAATAGGGATTCTTTTGGCAGAGAGAACGCCCAGAGCCATTCCACACACCTTGGAGGAGATTTCTTGGATGCTTAGGCTCCTTCTTATCAAATCTAGGGTTTGCTTTTTCCATTCTTTCATTATTTTCATCTAGTTTCACCATGTCAATGGTGAACTAAACCCTTTGTTGTTGGGGAACAATGTA
>NW_014543989.1:91682-93249 GCF_000741045.1 Vigna radiata var. radiata | reverse complement strand
ATGGTGATGAATCCAACACTTATACACCTGGTGCAGAGTAAACAGTTTCATGGCCTGTCAAATAAGAATCCCTATGATCATTTGACAACATTCAGTGAAATATGCAATACAGTGAAGATGGCAAGTGTATCAGATTAAAGAGTAAGGCTTAGCTTGTTTCCTTTCTCATTGGAAGGTAATGGTAAGACGTGGCTCAATTCCTTTCCTGAAGGAACATTTACAACTTGGGAAGCTGTGGCTAGAACATTTGTCAACAAATATTTTCCACAATCTAAAGTTACTCAAGGAAAGCTGGAGATCTCATCATTTAAACAAGGCATGGAAGATGATGAGTCAATATTTTATACCATTAACTTAGTTTTTCGCGCCGAATTGTGTTGATGATTTGCGCGTAATTCTTAGTTATTGTGTCATTTTCACCATTTGGGCTTAATTAGACCAATAATTCATATTTTAATTAATTTGAATTATTTGAGCTTAATTATTCCTATTTCTATTTTCAGGGCAATTTTGGAACTATTCTTTGGGACTTTTGGAAGGACACCTAGCAAATGGAAGATTCTCCACAAAGGCACTTTAGGATTAGTCAATTTTGAATTTAGTAGATTAGACTTTTTAATTTAAGTTTTGTATTATTTGGGCCAATTTTGTAGAAGAGACTCAAGCCCAAGTTAAAAAAAAANTTGTCATAGCTTTAGGGTTTGGGTGGACCCCACCCTAGTTTTTTTGACACAATTCTCGGACCATTGGAGTAGCCTGCCGTCATCTTGCAAAAGAAATGTTTTTCTCTCGAGAGTTTTCGATTTTCAATGTCTGGTATTGGTTGTAATCTTTCGTCCANGAGAATACAGGGGTCTTAAAAATATTTCTTTNGAAGATTGAGTGATAGTTGTCTTTACGTTAATTTACTTTGATGGAATAAATGGCATGATTTCTTTTGTTCTCCTTTCNTTGCTGTCACCATAATATTAAAAGGCTAGTTACTCTCTTGGAGGAATGAAGATTGATTGATTTGGTAGCTGCAGCATTGCTATTCAACTCAGCTTTTTATTCATGCATTTAATGAATTGAAAAGTTGATTGATGATGGTGTTTTACGGTTCCTGCTGAATGAGAATGAAGTGTGGGGTTCGGTGCTTCAATACCATTTACAAGTTTTGGTCTTCATTTATCTTACAAGGAAAAGAATTTGATGGGACGNTTGGGAGTTACTAGTGTAGCTAATTTACANAATGAAAGAGGCATTGGGTGCAGTGTTTGAATGGTTGTGGGGTCTGGTGCCTTATTCCTTCAGCATTGATGCTATATCCAGCAGCAAGGTACACTTGCTATATTTTTTTTTTCACGGCAAAGGGAATTGAATTTTGGTGATTAATTAAAGTGGCACTCGGTTTTTGTGCTGGAAGAAGGAGGCACGTATCACATTGCAAGCAAATTCATTTTATTCACTTTGGAGAATTACCATCACGGCTAAATGGGTTTTCCTTTTAGGCCATTTGCAATCTCATTTTATTATATTTGGTAGATACACATGGCACCTTTTGGTAGAAGAAACTTTATGATTTTTT
>NW_014543989.1:87062-90617 GCF_000741045.1 Vigna radiata var. radiata | reverse complement strand
CCCCCCCTTCGTGTTAGGCTCGATTCTTGAACCGCAAAATTGGTCTTTGGGAGACGACCTAGGGGTCATTCCCTAGCTATACTGCATTCCTTATATGCAATCAAATTTGATTGGGCGACGACACCCATCAGAAGAATCTCTACGTCAAGCATGGGAGCGATTCAAAGGACTACTCAGGAAAACACCAGTTCACGGATTTGACAAGACAACCGTTGTTCTTGCTTACCTTGGTGGACTGAATATGCAGTCTAAGATGATGTTGGATGCCTCAGTTGGAGGTGACATTAAACAGAAGACTGAGGATGAAGGCTATGACTTGATAGAGAGAATGGCAGCTAATGGTCAAGAAGCATATAGTGAAAGGGGTGCACCAACACTACAGAAAGGAGTCTTGCACATACCTACAAATGATGCAATGCTAGCTCAAAATCATCTTTTGACTCAAAAGCTAGATACATTGACAAAGATCCTTTCACAACTTCCAAAGGAGCTCCGTAATGTTTCTCAAGCACAACAACTATGTAATCTTTGTGGTGGAGACCACATTAATGGTCAATATGCTATACCTGAGGAGATGCAACAGGAAGCTAACTATATGGGGAACCAATATCAGTATAGACAAGGGAATTTCAATCAAGGCAATCCTAGCCAAGGTTGGAAGAATCATCCAAGTATTGGTCAACAAAAAAATAACCCATCAAGGCAACAAGGAAGCTTTAGGCAGCAACAACCTTTAACTATGTGGCAGCAGGTGGCACATTTGATAGAGGTTGTCCAAAATATGAGTAGAAGATTTGATGAATTCATGAAAGTCTATGATTCAAATCGCACTAGTGATCAAGCTACTGTTAGGTCACTGGAAACACAACTTGCCCAACTAACAAAGAGGATTGAAGTCACAGAGAAGAATCAAGCTAGGGTTAATATTGATTTTAATCCTAAGGCGGAATGTCGTGCTGTTGTAATAAGGGAAAAAAGAAAAGCAGAGGAAGAAGTGATTGAGATTAGCAGTGATGAAGAAGAGGTAAGTGAGAATGATGAGTTTGGTGAAGAAGAGATAGAAGAAGAGGAATTGGAAGAAGTTGAGAAAAGAAGGGATGGTCATAATGGGCAGATGAGAGAAATATTTAGACATATGACTACAGTACCTATGGAAGAAAGTCATCCTCAAATTCCTGTTTATACAAAGAAAAGTAATTACATTGAAGAAGTGATAGATCTTGATGCAAAAGAGGAAGAACAGGAAGTAATTGTGCAGCCAAGAAAAGAACATCATCCACCTAAGATGAAAGATCTAGGATTTTTAACTCTTCCTTGCATAATAAATGATGTGGATATAGGAAGAGCAATGATTGACTCTGGGTCTAGTATAAATTTAATGTCTTTAAGTTACTTGAAGAGAATTAAAGGATTAGTGTTAAAACCAGCAAACACTACTATAACAGTTGCAGATGGTTCTGTTAAGAAAACAGCTGGTAAGGTGGAAGATGCAACTGTCCGTATTGAGGAGTTGGAATTCTTGATTGACTTTGTAGTCGTGGACATGGAGAATGAAGGAAGGATTCCATTAGTTTTAGGAAGACCTTTTATGAGGACTTCCAGAATGGCGATGCGTATCCATGATGGAATAGTAACTCTTAAAGATCAAGAATTTGTGTTAATGTATAATTACTCCAAAGGAAGGAAAGTGAAAATAAAGGAGAGGGACAAGCATAAGAAGGCAAGAAGAGAAGTTGCACTAAAGGACAACATAACAGGTACCAATTCTAAAAGTTGTCATGTTTTGCAGGTACCTAAAGAAGAGGAGGTTGACAAAGGGGGCATTATCCACACTGAATACATACCACTTCCAATAGGAGCACANTATCAGGAAACCATTCACAAGAGCTATAAAAAGAGTGGATAGAAAGAAGCTAATAAGTTGGGTTGATGAAGATCCCAATCGGGATGGAGTGAATTGATTTTATCTAAATCCCACTTTGTATAAACATTTGTAGTTTTAGGGTATTTGATTTTGTACTTTATTGAATTTTTGAACAATTTTTGGGTAGCATCTACTGAGGGATGCTAAATTTTATATGTATCTACTGAAGGATACAAGGTAAGTACACCTACTAAAGGGTGTTGGAAGGAGAAGCACTCACTGATGAGTGCTAAATAGGTTTGGGTCAGGCTCGTGACATTAAACAAGCGCTACCTGGAAGGCAATCCAGTTGATTATTTTGTTTTAATCCTGTGTTAAGTGCATTACATGTTGATGATTGCATCTGAGAGGGGAAAGGTATATATTTGAGAAATTGAAGGTTGAAATTAAGTGCTAGAGGGAAAGATTACTCAAAAGAAAGCAAAAAGAGGAAGAAGAGAAATCACGCGCAAACCGCTGAGCGGTTGCGGCGCTGAGGGGTTTTCGCTTTGCTTAAAAGCTGAGCAGTTTTTCACATTTAACACTTCCAAACTCTTCTTTGTATTTCGCCTGAGCGGTCTCCCTAAGCCCTAGCACTCTTCTTTCACTTTCAAGAGAATTCTAGAGAGATTTCCTCACTATCTCATTCACCCACTCACCAAAAATTCAATTTTTCACCATTACTTTATCAAAGTTTGGTGTTTTTGGTTGAGGGACTTGCATTGGAGAGGACATACATCATCAATTAAGCAATTTTTCTACAAGCATTCATTATCTTCACTCAAGTAAGTATGCAAATTCATTGATTAGGGTTTCTATTTTGGGATTTGTTGAAGAACACGCTTAGGAACATGATAAATTAGGGTTTTTTATTTCTATGCATGAATTGATAGAATAGGAACTGTTTGAACCGATTGAATTGCATGATTTTGGTATGGATTGATGATTTTAGTAAAAGAGTGGAGAATAGGATCAAAAAGGCAAGGATTTTGTAAAACCCTAGCCGCCACCGTTGAGCGGTAATTTTTGGCGCTGGGTGGTAGTGCTATATGAGGTAAAGCGCTTGGGCGGTCTCTTTTGACGTTGGGCGGTCTGCAGCTGTTTTGCCTAAAAATTGAAATTTTTGGATGTTTGAGTAATGATGAGCTCTGTTTTTCCTCAAAGAATTATATGATTTGATGATGTACTAACCTCTAATGATGTTTCTGTGAATTTTGTTGGATGAAATTGATTTATGCAGGAATGTCTACTTCAAAGAGAGTTAAGACAATGGGCAATAAGAGGAAGGAACCAGAGAGACCTAGAAGATTTTATTCTTCAAGGTTCCTTTCAAGGAAGCATGAGGAACACTTTGCTATAGTCCAAGAAAGGCGACTATGATGAAGGTTGAAAAACAGTTATTTTCATGTGTCATTTTAGACCTAATTACGCCCTTTACTACTTGGATTGAGCTTAGAATCAAGCAAAACTCAATAAATGAGTCTGTAGAGAGTCAAAAGCTGTTTTTAGCGATATTATGCTTGTTTTGCATTGTTTTGTAGCTATTTTGAGGAATTGAAGAATGAAGCTGAAGATAAAGGTCGTAGACTCAAGAAAAGAGAAGAAAATTGAAGATTTGAAGAGTCGACGCACCGCCCGGTGGCAACTTACAC
>NW_014543989.1:82084-84087 GCF_000741045.1 Vigna radiata var. radiata | reverse complement strand
AGGGCAGCCTGAGCCATTCAAGATGAGAGACATGTACATGTCTCTGATGGAGGCGAGGATGGAGTCCATTTACAGAGGGCAGGAGGCCACTGCCAAGATGATCATAAGACTATATGACCAGCCACCAGTGCACAGGTGGACTATGGATGAGTCCCGTAGTGTGATGGCTTGGCCTCGAGGACAGGCATATGGTAGTGGGTCTGGAGCTGCTGGAACTTTAGAAGGACAGGGTGATGACCGAGATGATGATGAGGACTTTGAGGATGCCTAGGAGGGTGAGGATGATGATAGCTCAGAGGAGGATCTGCGCTGATGCATCTACAGATGGATGCGAAGCACTGACAGGGATTTTTGTTTTTCTTTTTCTTTGTACTTTGAATTAGTAGTATAGGTTAATTTATGCTGGAGTCTATGCTTGGCTTGTACACTTATTCAGATAATGGTTCTAATTTATTGCATGATGAGTTGTTTGCTATTGATGATTGACTGTGGATGATGATGGAGAATGTGTGAATGTTGATATCCAGGTTGATGGTTCACAAGCTATGTTAACAGATGAGTAAGTGATTCATGATTGTGATTTTGATGCTAAGCTAGATTCATGTGTGAAGTGAGAAAACCTGATTATGTGAGGTATTAAGCTTCAGAGTATTATGATTGTGTGCACTGTTTACAAGGAATGATGAATGGTATTGACTTAATCTTGATAATTGATTGAATTGCATGTGTATGTCATATGATCAAGGCCATATTTGAAAAGCCCTTACTTAGCCAAATTTTCACCCAAAGAATTTTAAATGATATACCCTTTTTGAACCTTGACCTTAAACAGTATGAAAACCCTTTATTGAATTGATTTACCTTGAGTTAGGGTTGAGAATAATTATATGTATTGAAAAGGTTCAAGTTTAGGGTTGTATGGGGAAAATGAAAGGCAAAAGAAAAAGGAAAGCATTGAGTTCAAAAGATGAAAAAGAAAAATGCATGTGAAAGAAAAGAAAAGAAGAAAAGAGTTTATGCATGTAAAAAGAACTCAATGTAAAATGAAAAAGGGAAAAGCTGGGAATGAGTGAGATTGGTTAAAAAGAGAGTGTTTGAACCTTGAAAGATGATTTAAAATCTCTTAACTTGAGGATTTTGTATTCCAGAAAAACCAATTTTCTTGTTAGCCTAGCCATAATACAAGCCTTGGAAAAAGTCCTTGTGATGACATTTGCATGTGAAGATGTTGATTGTTTTAGATGAATGACAATATTGTTTTATGTGACATGTGAACAGTAGAGAGTAGAGTGACCTCCCTAAACACTTGAGTGATTGAGTGAAAAACTTGCTTGGTGCGAATTGTTAAATCCATGTTTACATCTATGTTTAGTTGATTGCTCATTCGTGAACAAAACATCTATTGGAAAAGGATTGATTATGTGAACTAATTTGGATTGAAAGTATGAATGCATTTTTTTAGGATTCCACTGAAATCTGAATTGTATTAATAACTTCTCATGAGAAAAAGGAGTTTCGAAAGCGTGAATTATTTGATGAAAATGTGGAAAGCCAGGTTTTGTCTTGTTTGCTTGAGGACAAGCAAAGTTCTAAGTTTGGGGTTGTGATAACGGTCTAAAAACCGTTATTTTCATACTTAAATTTGATAGTAAAACACACCCTCAGAGGCTTAGAATGAGCTCTAAATCAAGTGAAACACTTAAGTTGAGTCTCTTGAGAGTCAAAAGTTAGTTTTAGAGATATTATGCTTGTTTTGCATTGTTTTGCATGGTTTTTGGATGAATTAAAGATGGAAGTGAAGTAAGGTGATAACAAGCCGGTAATTAGTAATAGGCTCTTTTCACCAAGGAATTGGGCTAAGGGTAATTAAGAAAGTTTGCATGACAATTAGATAAACAAGTGAATTAAATAAGAAGAGTAAATATATGAGAGTGGATAAGATGAAATTGTAAACCCCAACAACACCATTCATCCATAGTTCTCAAAACCAATTGAATCAATTG
>NW_014543989.1:77488-79839 GCF_000741045.1 Vigna radiata var. radiata | reverse complement strand
TATATATATATATATATATATATACTTATATACATTTAATTTAAATTAAATTAATTATAATATTAAAATAAAATATGGCAATTATATTAAGTAAGAAAATATTATTTTATATTTAATATAAAAATTATTTTTTAATTATATTACTCATAAAATAAAATAAAAAATAATTATAAATGTTAAATATTGTAATATAAAACAGTTTTTTTATACTTTACTAATACCTAGGAGTAAAAGATGGAAAATAAAACAACATGGAGTATAAAAAAAATCTTAATTTTAAGAAATAACTGCAATAAAAAATATAAAAAATAAAATAATAAATACTATGAAACATTATAACGTGTTATCTGAGTATTTTTATTGGTCATCACAACGGTGCAATCTTAATGGTTGAGATATCGGTACTGATACCGGGGAGTAAAAGATGGAAAATAAAACAATATACAAAAAAATCTTAACTTTAAAATCCAAATGCAACAAAAAAATATAAAAAATAAAATAAAAAATAATATGAAACATCATCACGTGATATCTGAGTATTTTTAGTGGCCTTCTCAACGGTGCAATCTTAATGNTTGATATATCGGTGCATTGTTGTATATATCGGTGCATTAGTTAACCTGATATCAAGAATAATAAAGTTTTNTAGGATAACAATTCTTGAAAAGAGGAAGCAAGAAAGCAGAAGCTGTTAAGAGAGCAACATCTCTGTTACGATGTCCGATGAAGACATTCTTTCTTCACGGGTTCTTTATTCTTCACCGTTCAACTTGCTCTCAACTCATTGCTGAACTCGGTCACTGCTTGCTCATCTCAAGANGTTCATATTTGTGCCTAATGGTGGTGACAATCCTTTGAACTTGTTTCTAATGGTATTTGTTTTTTCTTAGTTGGAAACCATATTTTTGTTTCTCTCTTCTCAACATATGAATTGGATCAGAGGGATCAAAGCATACCTAGGATGAGTCTGAAAGAAGTAAATCACTTTGAATGGTTTGCTTTGAATGTGAATTCTTCTTTGAGGCTGATCTAGATTTTGGTCCTAGATCTGGAATGATCTAATAGTTTGGCTCCTTTTCATTGTTCCTCCAATTCATCTCTTCTTTTAACTTGTTCACAAGCCTTCTTTTGAATTTTTTGGCAAGTGGTTTGAGTAATATTCTCTGCGTATTCTATTGCTAGTTAATCCTAATCAATAGAATATGAGAGATTATTACTCAGACCATTTGATATAATGTCGCCCTTCCAATTTTTTTTAAGAACCAAACAATGAATAGTTTGATTCCTCTTCATTGTCCTCTTCTTCATTTTCTTACTGTTCTTCCAATTCATCCTCTTCCTTTAACTTGCAGACAGACCCCTCTTTTGAATCTTCTGGCAAGTGGTTTGAGTAATACTCTTCTCATATTCTATTGATTAGCTTTGTTGTTGTTGCTTGCATAGCTTTCTCTTGAAAATAACAGGACCCACTGCTGCTCTAGGATTTAAAGGATTTAAATTAGGCTCGCTCCGCGGCAAAACTTTCTTCTTCTTCACCAACCATTTGGTGTGCTGCCGCTCTTCCATTTTGTTTGTAAGACCAGTCACAAATTGAGAAATTGGCATTCTATCATCAGGCTGTGCTTCTGAACTAGTGGAAGAAGATTGGCCAGTCTCAGTTTCAAGATGGAACCCACTTCCATCATCTGAAGTCATTACACCTGAACCAAAGATTGCAACATGGATGTCTGAACAAGTTTTCACAGGAAGAAGTTCCAAGCAAACCAATCTTGCATCTGAATTGTATAAAGACCAATTATGAAGCATGTTTCCAAGAAGATCTTCAGTATCATACACGTCATAGTCATTATCAAAAACTATAAACTCATCTGTGTTTCTTGAAGGGAGGTTGTGTAAAAAGCAGGGAGAGGATAATCATTGACAATCTCATCTTCATTAATTTTGATATAGAATTTGTTTGATAGAGAGGTTGATATGTAGTTTTTCTTCTGCTTCATAGATTTCCTGATGGTGGACCATCTAAGCTTCATATTGGACCTCTAACAAGAGCCATGTCAAAGAAGATACAAGAAGAAGAATCATCAAAGGGAAGAATAAAGCATCACTCATGGCTAACACTTGCTAAGCATGTTTTGCACATGGAAAACACCAAGATAGCCACACTTATGCCTTTTTCCACGTGCAACAAAGAGGTTGGCCGAGACTCACATGTGGAGCACCATTTCCATGCCTTTTTCACGTGATTTAACCATGTATAACTCATGTAACACATTTAGCACGTGAATCACACCTTTCACACTTCATTTTCTGCACATGTCCAATTGTTAGCTTCCTCTGCACACCTCATAGCT
>NW_014543989.1:68763-72723 GCF_000741045.1 Vigna radiata var. radiata | reverse complement strand
TATATCTGCAAACATCATGTCTTTTGATTTGGATTTCATGTCCAAACCAATGAGTTGCTTATAAATGAACTCACCCTGAGAAATAACAAAATCCTTTATAGATGCAGTTCCAGAGAAGGATTTGCTACCACTCATAGACTGTGCCATGCATATTTTAATTTTCAAAATCCTCAAAGATGTAATTTGCATGTTTTAATTTTCTTCATGGATTAAATGGTGAGATATGTCAGTATATCATCTTCTTGTAAAAGTTGATGCAGATCTTCTTGTAATAATATCTTTCATATTCATGTATAATAAAAGGTTTAAAGAATAATTCTGATGTATTATTTCAAAGAGTAAAGTATCATATATATACATATAAGGATCCTATAACTCTTCATCTATTAAAGGAATGACAGGTGCACAAATCTGCACAAATTAAAATAATATCTAAATTATAACTAACACAATATTTGATTGCCTAATATCCTTTAATAGAATATTTAGCATATCTTAATAATGTAGAAAGTTATTCCAAATAAATAGCTTTTGTTTTTCCTTATTAGACTGCTTGTGTTTTAGAGAACCTTTAATATTTTTCATTGTATGTTTTATATTTTATAATTTTAAATTAAATATATTCATCTTATTTTAATAAAATTTTATCAGAAAGTAAATCCTATATAAAAAAAACATATTGTTGGATGCTGCATAATACAAAACAAATTAAATATGCTGGATAACATGCTGTTTTTGTCTTATAAAAAATTAGATAATATATATTCTTTAAGCTTTTTAATTGATTTAACAAGTTACAAAGCATATGTTTAAACCAAAAAATATTTGATTTAATTCTATTATTACTTCAAAACTTGAATGTTATTATTAAAACGTAATGTAAATGTCATTTCGTATATATGAGAATAGACTATTTAAGTATTATCAGTTGTTTCATGTTTTTCTTTATTATATGCATGATGTTCTGTTTGAATAATACTCTTTATAAATTTTGAATTTTCTTTTTATTTTATATATATATATATATATATATATATATATATATATATATATATATAATTTTCATTAGTTAAGTTAGATTTTAACTTAAAAGAGTTATGAAAGAAAATAAAACACTGCATAAAAGGGAACTTTTAGAGCTAAGATTTTCAAATTCTATCCTAATCCCTTTCTCATGGGGCTTTTAGAGTTAAGGTTTTTAAAAAGTCTCCAATTGAATGAGAAAAAAAAAATCTACATTTAAAAGTTGACACCTCGAATCCTCTTTATATGAAATTCACACTCAATCGTTTCTCTATGTTTTCAATGAGCATTTAAAAGTAATCTAAACATTAAATATGAAAATAGGCTAGTTCTTTAAAAAATATATTTCAACATCAAATACAAAAGTAAATTAAGCGTTTAAACAATTTCTTTTTCATATAACTATCTAATATACTTATATACTTTTAATAACATAATAGGACTTAATGAATAAAACGTAAGCACTAAATGAAATTTGTTAACAAAATACTATAAAACAACAATGCATATATTGCTTGTTAGAAGGTTATTTGATGTTTTAATGTTGCATTAAAAAACTATAACTATTGATTAAATCAAGACAAAAACCAATTTAAGAATAGATAGATATTTTGAGTGATGGTTCAAAAGCAATTAAAATAGTCATTTTTTACATTGTTTCTAACATTCCTCAAATAGAGTATATAAACAAATACCAATGAACAAATTTCAAATGAGATCTCTTATTCATATCTAAATTCAAGCTTGTGTGGTGATAATAGTTGAGAATGGAAATTAACATCACATCAAGAGAAACCATTAAACCATCAGTGCCAACTTCTACAAAATGCAAAACCCTAAAATTATGCTTGTTTGATGTCTTTCAACTCAACACCTATTTTCCATTGATCCTCTTTTACAAAAAAACCACCAAGCTTGAAGGATTCTCAGATGTCTCAACTCAGTTGAAGAAATCATTATCTGATGCACTAACAATTTTCTACCCTCTTGCTGGTAGAAGATGTGATTACTTTTCCATTGATTGCAACGATGAAGGTGTAATTTTCATGGAAGCTTCAGTGAGCACTAACATGGAAGTGTTCTTAAAACCACCCAAATTAGAACTGCTAAACCAGTTACTTCCATGTGAGCCTAACAAGTGCCATCCTCATGAAGAAGTGTTGCCCCAATTACTTGTTCAAGTTAACAAATTCGAATGTGGAGGAATAGCCATTGGCTTGTGCAACCTCCACATTCTCTTGGATGCATATTCTTGCAGTGCCTTCTTGAAAACCTGGTTTGCAATTTGCAAAGGGTCAAAGGAAGAAATCTCATGGCCAGATTTCTCTTCTGCTGCTTCTTCCTTCCCTCCAAGAAAAACCACTGGTGTACGTGCTGGCATGTTGAATATAAACAAGGACTCAAACATAGAAGAAAACTGCACCACAAGAAGATTCTTGTTTGATCACAAAGCCATCAAAGAGCTAAAATCCATGTCAACATGTGATGAAACAAAACCTACACGGTACCAGGTAGTATCTTCATTCATAAGCAAACATATGATTGTAGCAATCAAAGAGGACAAAACAAGACCAATGGTTGCATTGCATGTTGTGGACATGAGAAAAAGAATGGGGGAGCCTTTCTCAAAAGGTGTTGTTGGAAATTTGTTATGGCCTGCACTGGTTGTTCTGGAGGATGTAAACAAGAACACTAAGATAATAGATTTGGTTGAAATTCTAAAAGAAGGACTTAGAAAACTAACTAAGGATTTGTTTTTGAAAGTGCAGAATGATCCTTGTTTTTTGTGGAGTGATGAGTGTGCAGAACTAATGCTTGAAGGTATTGCAGAAAATAAACCAATCTCATTAGTATTCACAAGTTGGGGTAATATGGGATTCAATGAAGTGGATTTTGGTTGTGGAAAACCTTTGTGGCTAGCTCAAAGAGGAGGTACTAAAGAAAGTATCCCAAATACAGTAATATTGATGGAAACAAGAGAGGGAATAGAGGCATGGATCACAATGCCAGAGAAACATATAAGTATCTTGGAACATGACGTGGATTTCCTTCTATTTGCATTGCTTAATCCTAATATTTTAATCTAAATGTTAAGTTAATTAACATGTAATGAGAATTTCTTGTGTTTTTTTTTTCTTAACATCAATGCCGAAATAAATTAAACTGTTTTATCTTCCTAATAAGAAGAAAGAAATGATGTGGTTAGAGTTGCTATCTATCTTAGAAGATTGAATTTTTTTTTTTTAATAAATTTTTAATATTAGATATTTTACTGAGTACTTCCATAACTCACGAATTTGATGAGACACTTCGATAATTACTAATTGTGCATTTCCATATTGATAGAGAAAGATTAAATTATATTTTATCACGGCATCTCTGCTTCATCATTGCTGCTATTGTAAAGTAAAGGAAGAAAAAGAGAGGGAAAATGCTGAGGAAGCGAAAAAACTTTTTCAGGAAAACTTTTTCCAAAACTTTTTCAAATTTGGAGCTCCTTGATATTTACTTGTTTGAGTTGTTTTTTCTTTGTTTTAAAGAAAGAGTTGAAACAGTTCGTTTGTGTGGGTGAGGGTTAGAGTTGAAACACCAACAATTTTAGGAGTTAAAAAATAACCATTTTCTTTATTTTCTCTTATAAATGAAGGTTACAATTTCAAAAGTTATAGATGGACATAACTTCTTACTAATTAAATTTCATATTAGTCTATTGCCTTTAATTTTAAATTATTCAAAAAATGAGTGAGTTATTTTTTATTATTTTTGTTTCAGGATTTAAAAACTTAAAAGCTTTCTCAAGTAAGTTTCTAGGAGTTTATGTTTCATGTTAATTATTGTTAATAACATAACGCTCGCTAAAAACACTCATTCATTTTTATTTAATACAGGTTCTTATTTTCCTTAACCATATAATCCATTAATATATAGGATTATTTA